>NC_136073.1:865865645-866160645 GCF_964261635.1 Lissotriton helveticus
TGCTCAGGTTTATATCAACTGAACGGTGTGCTCATGGGTGGAGATGTGGCCTAGTGGCTGCATTGTGGGTTGTGGAACCAAGAGACCAGTAGGAAAGGTCTACTCTCTGGTTCCCCAGCTGCCCGCATTGTGTGATCCTGGACGATTTGTAATATGCGCATGCATCTGTTCCTTTGCCATAATTCTCTTTCAACAGACCAACTCTTTTAACAACATCCACAGCAGAATAACTTCTAATGAGAAGAGAAAGTTTATTACCTACAAGAAACCAAGGGGCGTATTATCAAGAACTGCATTAAAATTATCACTGCTTTAGCAGCGGGAAACTGCCGCTAAAGCAGCGATAATGGGCTTGAAAATATGCCCTTGAGAATTCCCATAGAAGCCCAGGTTAACACCACAACCTGGGCTTCTATGGGAATTCACAAGGGCATATTATCAAGCCCATTATCGCCGCTAAAGCGGCAATAAGTTTAACGCCGTTCTTGATAATATGCCTCCAAGTCACCCAGATCCTGCCTCTGACAGAAGAACTGGAAGCTCTCAGGGGACTGGAACTTTCCACTCCAACATTCTATAGGGGGAATCGTAGAGAGAAAGGGAATCTACCAATTGGGAAGAATGAAAGGACACAGGGGAAACTGACAAATATTTAATTGCAAAGAAATCTAAGCAACTTGTAAGACATTTCTAAAAAGAACGAGATCGTGGCTCAGATAAGTTGCATATATATTTTAGGGGCGTGCCCTTATGCAAATGAGGGAATGCCTCTTTGGATTTGTCCCGCGCTACATGTGCAATGGTAAACCGGATTTTGGGTTACCTTTAGATGGTCTCTTGTGTAATGCAGATCAGAAAGGTCCTTTGCAAAGTGTGAACGTGAGCCACATGAGCACGGAACAGCTCTTAGTAAATGTAATCCCCACTTGCATGTTCCAATATTTGGTGGTAAACGAGTTGCGTCATGTGTTGCTTAATTGTTTTCTTTGTTTGCTTTTTGTTTTTTCAATCAATTTTATTGAAATTTTAAGCATTTTAAAGATTTGCACGGTACAAGTTGACATGGGGTAGCAACACATTGTCTAGGTAAAATCATCATACGAACTGGAGCGGATACAAGTCAAAGGTGAGAAAGTACCGGTGTGTGGGGGCATAGGACGACAGTAAAAGCATTCCATGATATATAATGCAAATTCCCCCCGAGGGGTAACTTAATATAATGTCCCCAACGAAACGCACATCCATGCCAAGGTAGACAAGAGAAAGACAGACAGCTGCAGCATGCGGAACCAATGTGTAGAAAAGGGATAGTAAGTAAGCCTGGGCAGTGAACTCCGTTCGCGGAGCTTATCATGCTCCGCGGAGCTCACGGAGTTCCGATAACTACCTCGAGGAAAATCCAATGCTAGACTACTTCCCAGTGAGATTAATCAATGCAGGCGATCGTGGATGGCCGCAATCGCTCGTGTTGAGAATCCTTCTGTTCGCGTTGAGGACGCTGCCGCTCGAATAGAACTTCTACTCGAGACACAGAAATAACCGGGAAACATCCCTTACAACGCAACTTTTACCACGCAGTGCCTTTACGACACAACTTTTACAACACAAACCATTACAACGCATTGCGCTGGGGGGCACTCTAGGATAGGGAATAGGTTTAATTTACTATCCAACACCTTCCCTACTATCCACGGGGACTGGAGTTGGAATAGTAAATTAAACAATTCACTATCCAGCGCCCCAAAGCTCTATGCGTTGTAAAGGCATGCATTGTAAATACCGCGTTGTAAAGGCATGCGTGGTAAAAGCATGCGTTGTAATGTCATACATCCGAAATAACCAGCACCCTCGTACGCTACCCATGGTGCCTTTCACGCTGATTTTACAGTACGGGACAAACACCTGGCGCTAAAAATCAGTGTGAGCGGTGCGAGGTAACCCACTCCGGCACTCGCGGAACTCCACGTAGCTTAGCAGAGTTTTTTTGTCACTTCACGGAGTGCGGAACTTCGCGAACTCCGCCCAGGCTTAATAGTAAGAGGTGGGGAAGGGACATCTAAGAATGATGCAAGTCTGGCAGCATAAGTAATGGCCGATCTGACATAAAAACACCATCAGAGTAAGACTGCTTGGGTTAACTACACCTTCTGTTCATGGGGGTTTTGCTTTTTGTAGATAGTTGTCAAAGGAGGCCCAAAGTCGTCTTGTGCTGGATGTATTGTGAAGCTTTCTGTGCTTCTGGTGGAGCATAGCGTATTCCACTCTTCGGAAGTCGACTTCCACTCTAATAACTTTTGACATCCAGCGCCAACATCAACGTCAGGCAGTGCTTGAAATGGAAAAACAGAAGTGCAGGAACTCTGTTACAGTGTACCTGCTTGTTTCTGAGAAGTACAGGTACTATCCCTCTCAACATAAAAAAATGACGGTACTCAGTACCAGCCCATTTAAAGCACTGACATCGAGTCAAAAATATTGTTGCTTGTTTTTACAATCCACGGAAAGTGGCTGTTCGATAAAATGTGCCTTTGTGATTTAATATGTAATGGCCTTGCAATATCTGAAGTGGCCACTAGATGGCGCTCGAGATATGCCGCAAGGCATGAAAGGAATCCTGCTCAGCAGTAAATATGTTTCCCCGAGATTTAGGGTATAGATTTCAGCTGGGCAGCAAAGCGACAATTCCATAGTTAATAACATTTCAAAAAGGTATCACCTGCTAATTTCAGATGGAAGGAATAAGATATTTGTTCCCTTTAATCACTAAACCACCTGGGAGGGGTCTCACCTTACAAGCAAGTGGTCTGGCACTCTTGAACTCGCTGATCCAAACTCATCAAAGTGTGTTTCTTTCATAATCTCTATACTGTTGTATCTGTGGCTCAGCTATGGGCCCTAGAGCAAGCAATCAAAACGGGCCCCTAACTTCTGAATGGGCAGGTAAATACTACAATGATCAGAGCTCGGTGGGCCCCACAAGCCTCTAGGCAGCGGTGCCGCTGCACCTGCTGAACAATCGATAACCAAGTCCCTGTGTTACATTTTCAGGCCTCTTAAGATCACACCCATTTTTCAGCATCTTCTTGCTTCCCAGCTGGGTTTGCTCTGTTCTATATAAAACCTTTACATACACGAGACACTCTTACGAACATAAAACGTTTAGGGGCTGTGTTGCAACGTAAAGTTAGAAAGCACAGATTCCCCCCCCCCCTCTCTCTCTCTCTCTCTCTCCTCCTCTCTCTCTCTCTCTTCCCCTCTCTCTCTCTTCCCCTCTCTCTCTCTACCCCCTCTCTCTCTCTTACCCTCTCTCTCTCTTCCCCTCTCTCTCTCTACCCCCTCTCTCTCTCTCTCCTCCTCTCTCTCTCTCTCTTCCCCTCTCTCTCTCTTCCCCTCTCTCTCTCTACCCCCTCTCTCTCTCCCTTCCACTCACTCTCTCTCTACCCCCTCTCTCTCTCTCTCTCTTACCCTCTCTCTCTCTCTCTCTCTCTCCCTCCTCCCCTCTCTTTTCCCTTCTCTCTCTCTCTTCCCCTCTCTCTCCCTCTCTCTCTTCACCTCTCTCCCTCTTCACCTCTCTCCCTCTCCCCGCATGAACCCACCAAACTATTGCTTGACACTGGAGTCCTTGACTTGCATGCAACAGACACATCTCACTTGAGCAGTTACTCAACCTCCTGAGCTGTCCCTGGGAGTGTAACTTGCAGGCGGCTTGGCTTCCATTTTATGTGCTCAAATTTTCAGATCTGTGTTTTTCGACAGCATTTCTTGGGCGTTTGACTTTACAACACAGAGAAAAAGCTATTGTTTGCTTATATTTCAAGGGATATAAGAATTTTATTTACTTTTTATATGATTTCCTTCCTCTTTCTGGCTGTCAGTAACACCCCCAACTCTCTCGGGACCGGACTGGGGAACTAAATGCAGCAAAAAAACATACGTTCAAAGCAGCTCCATTTTGTTCATGTCCTCGTGTAATATCTCTCTCTCTGTCCATCCATCCAGCATCTCTCTCCTTCTCTTCTGTCTCTCTTCTACCTCTCTGATCGCTCTTTCTCCACTCCCTTTCTTTCTCTCTCTTTTGAAGCACCCCCTCTCTTTCTCTCCCTGGGGAAGTGAATGAGGCACCAGGAGTGGCTCTAGGCTTTCAAAACCGGCTTCCAAGGGCCCCAGCCCACCGGGGAAATGCCCAGTGGACTCAAAGGCCTGTCCGGCCCTGAACTCCCTACCAACTCAGCTACTTCACTAGGCCTCTCCTTTCACCCCCAGTCGCTCCTGGCTCATTGTACCAGTGTTGTCTTTTTCATTTGGGTCCACCCCAGTGAACCCTGGGAAGCCAGACTGCAACTCCTAGAATCCACTTCCTCATGTCTCACAGACTAAGATAGGCCCCTGCAAGCTCAAGCATTCTCACCACTGTTTGAGGAAAAAGAAGGGCTGGCTGAAAGTCACCCTTCTGGCATGGGGCCAGTAAAGACACTAGTGGGTCCCTGAACTGTGGCCTGGCCTAACCTTCCATGCCACCTCCAGCTTCAGAAATAAGCAAGCACTGGCAAAGACAATGGGGTTCTCTTTAATCTGGAAACACGTGCAAATACAGGCATGCGCAAATAGTTTGCAATGTGCTACATGTACTATTGCTACAAAAGTCAGAGCTATTGGCTTTGCTAATACTCAGAAAAAGTAGCAAAACAAGATTTCTTTCTGCATAGACTGCACATAGGAGAAACATAATGTGCAAAACAGTGTGACTGTTTAGTATACTTTTCAGTTGTAAAATGGTCCCTCATTTATTCCAATGGAAGCTCTTCCTGTAAGGTGGAATACAACAGCAAACAGCCAATCGCATTAGGTGAGAGGGGAATACTCCTGGCCAGAGCCAAATTCAACTCTTTGTATAATCTTGAAGCATTGGTAACAACAAGGCTCACATACAGCTGCGCTTTCAAGCCGGACCAAAAAAAAACCCTTCTCGCTTGGTAAGAACTTCCCATAAGAGAGATCCATTCTAACAGAGGCAAAATCAATTTTCCATTTCCACCCATGTCGCTTTTCACTGAGGATCCACTAAAGAAGGAGCTGTCCGGGGCATTCCCCGGGTGCTGATGGCTGCACCTCACATGGCTCGAGAACAGGGCTACCTGTGGTGTGTGCCTGGTGAAAGGGCCCTTTTACAAGGACCTGTTTTATCCAAGTGGCCCCTGTTCCTAGCTCGCGACACCTGTCACCAGCAGCTGCAGAAAGTGCAGTATTCACCATTGGCCTCGAGTAGCCTCACTTCACTTCAGATCAGGACAGGGATAACCACCTGTCAGGGTTTGATGGTTGATAAACAAGATTACTGATGGCAGAGAATGTGTTTAAACAAACAGAATAAAAGGATATTGGTTCCGCAGTGACCTGCACTTCAGGTGATACCAGGTTTTTAATGGTACAATAAAAATCTGTCAACACAAATATGAGTCTGGGTTACCTGCCCAGGTGTGCTCATGGCACAAAGGATGGTGTGCTTCTCAATCAGATTGCATCTGTTGCACCAGAAAAGGGGCAGTTTTGCACTGGTGAACAGACAATTTTGCACGAACAATCGCATTGAGCGACCAGTGCAAAATGACATCTGAAGTCACCGAGTAAAGACCAAGGAAAACATCTGTATTGACTAATTACCGGCTGCCACTGCATGGGGATTCACTGTCAGCCTTGATGAGCAGCTCATTGAACTCATGCTACATCAGCCACACTTTTAGAAACCACAAATGATGCTCTATTGACTGCTACAACCTCTGTAGAGCTAAATAGATGTTACAGAACCCATCTTGTTTGCTCATGCCTGCAAAGTCCTAACTCAACTACTGCCTCACATTACCTATCTTTTAAGACTCAATTACAAAAAGCTCTGGTTGCACAGGACCTACGTCTGGGCATACCCGTCCCACTCGGGGTAACAAAATGGCTGGGTCCAAACTGGGGTGGTGTGGTGAGCAAAAGAATGATGGATTAAACCCAGATCCTTGTGACTGGGGGTGAATATTTACATTGTCCAGCATTCCATCTATCAAATGTTTCTTTTGCATATGTCATCCTAAGTGGGAAGTATATGCCAAGACCTGGGTCCCGTGCTCACGACACCACTAGATTCAAGCTAGCCTGGCTGATGAAGAGTGATGCCCTGAAACCGGTCCCAGGATGCTTGTTTCCGGGCCAGGGAGGACCTGGCTTGGCAGTTGGGGCTGGAGTGTTCCCACAAGGAACAGGGTCAAGCCTGATTTGCATATGGCTGGGTCCAAACTGGGGTGGTGTGGTGAGCCAAAGAATGATGGATTTAACACCGTCAAACATGAGAATTTACTCGAACTGTTAAACACAAGAGTGGGTCTATCTGGAACTGTGCTCAAGTCGTTTACGTCCTTTCTACACAACAGGTCGCAGAAATTCAAGAGTAACAACTTGATGTCCTCGCCAATACCTGTATCGCTAGGCGTACCACAAGGATCCTCCCTATCCCCAACTTTGTTCAACCTAGTTATGGAACCTCTCACCACCTTGCTACAAGATTCCAATGTACACTTCCACATGTACGCTGATGACACCCAACTTTATCTCAAACTACAATCACCCAAAGACGACATGCTCTTGAATTCTACGATCAGAAGCACCCAATCCTGGCTGGCCGCTAATCATCTCAAACTCAATGCTCTTAAAACAGAGTTCCTTCTGATCTCACCTCCTGCGAAGATCACTACCGCACAAATTTGGCTTAAACACCTAACGACACTCAATGTTCAACCCACCATCGTGGACTCAGCAAAATCTTTAGGCATAACACTTGACACAAATCTCAGCATGCAGGAACACATCAACAAAGCAACTAAGGGAGCAAACTACCAAATCAACACCCTAAGGAAACTTAAACCCTTCCTTCCAGCCAAAGACTTCCAAACTGCGGTACTATCACTAGTCATACCTCGAATAGAATACGGCAGCATCGCCCTCTGCGGTCTCCCCCTAGCTACTACGGCACCCATAAGAGCTTCTCTAAACGCCGCAGCGAGACTCATCACTGGATCAAAAAAACACTCACACATTTCCCCTGGCTTCAAATCCCTGAACTGGCTGCCTTTTGAAGCCAGACTACAACTGAAAATCGCTTGCTTGACACACAAGGCTGTCCACCTGAGCTCACCTAGATACCTCGCTCAGAAGCTGACGATTTCTGGAGGCTCCAGAAACACAAGAGGCACAAACAATCTTTTGCTAAAGCCCAGAAGATTCCGCAAGGAAAAAACCTATAAACGCTCCTTCTCAGGAATGGCACCCATGATTTGGAACTCACTCCCTCCTGAAACCAGGCTCATCCCCTCTACCATACTTTTTAAGAAAGAAGTAAAAGCTATCCTCATGGCTAAATGCACTTGAATTATTACTGGGGATTAACTTCAAAGACTCGATTTTGAGCTGTACTACTTGTTCAAACCTTTTGCATTTTTGTATGACTTGTGATATTGACTTACCTGATTGTTTATGTTACCACTTATTTGTATTTTTATCATTATTGATGTATCTGTCTGTCTATGCTCCCTCGTATACCACCCCCACCCCAATGGTTATTCACTCACATGCTCGTACCCCCCATATGTAAAGCGCTCTGATATCTGCAAAGATCTTGTTCGCGCTATATAAAACTTTCAAAATAAATAAATAAATAAAATGACAAGTTGTTTCAGTTGGTGAGTGCAAATACTTGAGAAAACTGTCTGGTCACTAGTAAAGAATTGTTCAGTCACTGGTGCAATGCATGTAATCTGGATCTAGGTGAGTTTGTATTATTTGTTTATTTATTTGCAAAGTTTTATATAGCGCTGGCTAGACCCGGAGGTATCAGAGCGCTTTACATGAGGATCAGCAAGTTACAGGATACATAGTTACAACAGTTTGAATCAAAGAGTCACAGAGGGAGGGGGAGTGAAGGAGACACGAACGGGGAGAAGAGGAAAACAATATCAGATGACCGGCTGGGTAGGTAAGGGCCAAGGGGCCAGATCTTTTATTGCTGTGTAGGACAGCTCCACCGGGCATCGCCCAAGGTTGCTCGGGCTCTGCAGTAGGTAAGAACAGTTTTGGTATCCGCCCAGGGGGCGTTGTCATAGTTTCATCGAAGGGGGAGGGAAAGAGACATAGATGGGAAGACAAGGAAAAAAACAATGTCAGATGACCGGCTGGGTAGGTGACGGCCAAGGGGCGAGACTTCTCTACAGCTGCATAGGACAGCTCAACCGGACATCGGCCAAGGTTGCTCGGTCTCCGCCGTGGGTACAAACAGTTTTGGTATCCACCCAGGGGGCGTCGTCATTGTTCCATCGAAGGGGGAGAGAAGGAGACACATAACGGGGAGACGAGGAAAAACAATGTCAGATGACCGGCTGGGTAGGTGACGGCCAAGGGGCCAGATTCCTCTACAGCTGTATAGGACAGCTCCACCGGACATCAGCCAAGGTTGCTCAGGCTCCATGGTAGGTACAAACAGTTTTGTTATTTACATCAGTTGAATCAGCGAGTTACGGGTTACATAGTTACAGCAGTTTGAATCAAAGGATCAACAGATGGAGGAGGAGGGAGAGGGAAGGAGACACAAACAGGGAGACGAGGAAAAGAATGTCAAATGACCAGTTGGGTAGGTGAAGGCCAGGGGGCCAGACTCCTCTATAGCTGCATAGGACAGCTCCACCGGGCATCGGCCAAGGTTGCTCGGGCTTCACGATAGGTAAAAACAGTTTCTGGATCCATTCATGGGGCATCATCATAGTTCCATCGAAAGCATGCGGTGTTCCTGACTGCTGGGTTGGAGTGTGAGATGAGCAGTGGGAGCTGAGACCGATCTACAAATCACTGAGCTCCAGCGCTCGGAATGGGAGGCCATCTAGGAGTTAATTGATGTTAATTCAAGTTGATTAAAGTTGCCTTTTGCTGTTCTCAGGTACCACTCCGCGGTGTGGCTCCCTTTAATGCCAGCAACCACAGACCCAAAGCCTCTTCAGGGGCGGGCGCCATGTTAAGGATAGGCATGGTAACATCAATGACTCACAGGGGCCTCTTCGGGGCGGCCGCCATCTTAGGATCAGGCATTGTGAAAAACTTAATGACATGTATTGTAGATCAGTGCCTCACAACCGCCCCCCTTGGTTCCAGTATTATATAGTTATTATGTGGAGTTGATTCTTTGGGGTCTCCAATCGTCGCGCCCCGCCCTCTTCTCACCCGTCTAGTTCCCAAGATTGTGGCATCCCCGACTACGGAGTCAGGAAAGGCAGCCAGCTGTGTTGAGCTCTCGTGGCAGCTTGTATCGCCATTTTTCTCAGCCTGCTGGTTCCAAGTGCGCCTCAATGTCATTCCGGGCTCTTTCTTGGTCTTTACGTGGACGGCGCTGTTCCTCCAATTATCACCGCCATCTTGCGGAACCGCCAAGTGTAAGAAAGGGACAGGGAGTGCCCGGAAGTGAATTAAAAGGCAAGAAGTCGATTTAGGACTGTGCAGCCTTGATGTTCTTCATGTCAACCTTTAACTTACCGGCAGCCAGCTTCTGAGCAGTTTTAGGCACTGGCCTTATCCATTCTTTATTACTCCTGCTCTTTAAGTCCTGTCCACTCCTCAGACACTCATATCTTTTATCACCACTTCAGTACTCTTTATTTAAAAGTATTGAAAACATTGTCCATATTCTTGTGAACTTTCCTGGAAATCTTTTCTTTTCAACTTATAATTATACACCGTGACATTTTTTTAGGATTTTCATGCACCTGCCCATTTCCCATCATCCAAATTCATTTTTTGGAGAGGTAATCACATACCTCCATTTGTCACATTATTTTTGATTTACACTTATGGCTCCATCACTGGTAAAGTGGTCAGGGTTAGAAAGAAACCCAGTGATCACACCAGAAGCAATTCTGTGGTGTCTGCCAAAGAAATGCAAGATGATGAGCACACATAATTTTCTGTTGTTGTAAATGTTAGCTCTGGTTTTTGGTTTCTTCCAGCCACCCAGTGCTGCAGTCAAGAAGCTGGCTCAGACAATTGAGAAAAAATCCGATGAAGAGGTTAGTGTATTAAGTCTGTTAATTTTCTTTTGTGAAACGCTGAAGAATATCCTGTTTGCCACTGAGTTGGTAATGCTTATCATGCTAAGAGATGGTGTGATATCATCATATCTTACTATGAGCGTGTGATGGGGATATGATTACTGGTACCTTACTACCAGCGTGTGACGGGGACATGATTACTGGTACCTTACTACGAGTGTATGACGGGAACATGATTACTGGTATCTTACTACGAGCGTGGGATGGGGACATGATTACTGGTATATTACTACGAACGTGTGACGGGGACATGATTACTGGTATCTTACTACGAGCGTGTGACGGGGACATGATTACTGGTATCTTACTACGAGCGTGTGACGGGGACATGATTACTGGTATCTTACTACGAGCGTGTGACGGGGACATGATTACTGGTATCTTACTACGAGCGTGTGACGGGGACATGATTAATGGTATCTTACTATGAGCGTGTTACGGGGACATGATTACTGGTATCTTACTACGAGCGTGTGACGGGGACATGATTACTGGTATCTTACTACGAGCGTGTGATGGGGATATGATTACTCGTATCTTACTACGAGGGTGGGACGGGAAATGATTACTGGTATCTTACTACGAGCGTGGGATGGGGACATGATTACTGTTAGTGTATTAAGTCTGTTAATTTTCTTTTGTGAAACGCTGAAGAATATCCTGTTTGCCACTGAGTTGGTAATGCTTATCATGCTAAGAGAGAACACTAGAGATACACTTTCACTTTTATACAGAAAAGATCAGGACCTGCTACTTAGCTTAGGTTCTCCACCCTCTGGAACATCTTGGTTTTACTGATGTACATATTTCAGAACCTATTGAGGCTAAAGTCTTGGGCAATGGCATAGCAGCAACTGTTCCAGCCTATTCTCTTCACGCTATTCACATATCCGTTCTATGATTATTAGTGCTTCATTTGAGTTGGTGGGGGCCACTGACACTCATTTTTGAGGACCAATGCTTATTTTTCTTCATCACACATTCACTAATTAAGTCGGGTTGTAAATGTTAGGGGTATTTCTTTTTTGTTTCCTCCAGCCACCTCCTTCTGATATTGCCTTCCAGATGCCAGATCAGGAAATTTCAGATGTCTTCTTTTTTTTTCAACTCAATGGAACTGCGAAATATTCCTTGAGTCATCATGAGTCAACAACTCCTATCACCACGATCTTTTCCCAAGTCTTTTTTTTTCTTACGCAAAGAAAACTCACCAAATAATCAATTTTTTCAATCAAAAAATTCCAAAATCCAGGAAATTTTTATAAATAGGCAACTACATTAGCCTCAATCCATTGCATAACTGGATTCTCCTTTTATCCAGCATATATTTTGCAATGATCAGTTCCAATAAATTGCATTTTTTTCGCCTTAATCCATAAGGAGAATGCTTTTGGATATAAATGTTTTAAATATTTTGAGAAACGCCAAAAACAAAAGAGTAATAACAGAATGCAACTATATTAATCTAAATCCAGAGAATTTCCAAAACGAACGTTAATATTCACTTTTATAAAAAAACGATTAAATGTGCAGTACAAAAAAAAGTTGTTCACAAACAATAGGAACAGCTGTACTTCTCCAATTTTTCATAATTTTAGAAATACTCTGAAAGCACATTTAATACCATCTCTCGAATCCCTGTCTGATTAGAACATGATTACCCATAACTAGGAAATGATGGGGACATGATTTCTGGTATCCTACAACGAGCGTGTGACGGGGACATGATTACTGGTATCTTACTACGAGTGTGTGATGGGGACATGATTAATGGTATCTTACTATGAGCGTGTTACGGGGACATGATTGCTGGTATCTTACTATGAGCGTGTGACTGGGACATGATTGCTGGAATCTTACTACGAGCGTGTGACGGGGCCATGATTGCGGGTATCTTACTATGAGTGTGTGACGTGGACATGATTGCTCGTATCTTACTACGAGCGTGTGACATGATTACTGGTATCTTACTACGAGCGTGTGATGGGGATATGATTACTGGTATCTTACTACGAGCTTGTGACAGGGACATGATTTCTGGTATCCTACAACGAGCGTGTGACGGGGACATGATTACTGGTATCTTACTACGAGCGTGTGATGGGGACATGATTACTGGTATCCTACTATGTGCGTGTGACGGGGACATGATTACTGGTATCTTACTGCGAGCGTGTGACGGGGACATGATTGCTGGTATCTTACTACGAGCGTGTGACAGGGCCACGATTGCTAGTATCTTACTATGAGAGTGTGACAGGGCCATGATTGCTGTTATCTTACTACGAGCGTGTGACGGGGACATGATTGCTGGTATCTTAATAGGAGCGTGTGACATGATTACTGGTATCTTACTATGAGCGTGTGATGGGGCCATGATTGCTAGTATCTTACTATGAGCGTGTGACGGGGACATGCGTGCCGGTATCTTACTACGAGCGTGTGACGGGGACATGATTGCTGGTATCTTTCTACGAGCTTGTGACAGGGACATGATTGCTGGTATCTTACTACGAGCTTGTGACATGATTACTGGTATCTTTCTACGAGCGTGTGACAGGGACATGATTGCTGGTATCTTACTATGAGCGTGTGACAGGGCCATGATTGCTATTATCTTACTACGAGCGTGTGACAGGGACATGATTGCTGGTATCTTAATAGGAGCGTGTGACATGATTACTGGTATCTTACTACGAGCTTGTGACAGTGCCATGATTGCTAGTATCTTACTATGAGCGTGTGACGGGGACATGATTGCTGGTATCTTTCCACGAGCTTGTGACGGGAACATGATTGCTGGTATCTTTCTACTAGCGTGTGACGGAGACATGATTGCTAGTATCTTACTACGAGCTTGTGACATGATTACTGGTATCATTCTACGAGCGTCTGATGGGGATATGATTACTGGTATCTTACTATGAGCGTGGGAAGGGAACATGATTACGGGTATCTTACTACGAGCATGTGATGGGGACATGATTACTGGTATCTTACTACAAGCGTGTGATGGGGATATGATTGCTGGTATCTTACTACGAGCGTGTGACGGGGACCTGATTACTGGTATCTTACTATGAGCATGTGATGGGGACATGATTACTGGTATCTTACTACAAGCTTGTGACTGGGACATGATTGCTGGTTTCTTACTACGAGCGTGTGATTGGGACATTATCACTATTATCTTACTAAGAGCATGTGATGGGGACATGATTGCTGGTATTTTACTAAGAGCGTGTGACGGGGACATGATTGCTGGTATCTTACTACGAGCGTGCGACGGGGCCATGATTGCTGGTATCTTACTATGAGTGTGTGACGGGGACATGATTGCTCGTATCTTACTACGAGTGTGTGATGGGGACATGATTGCTGGTATCTTTCTACAAGCGTGTGACGGGGACATGATTGCTGGTATCTTACTACGAGCTTGTGACATGATTACTGGTATCTTTCCACGAGCGTTTGATGGGGATATGGTTACTGGTATCTTACTATGAGCGTGGGACGGGAACATGATTACTGGTATCTTACTACGAGCTGGTGACGGGGACATGATTACTGGTATCATACTACAAGCGTGTGATGGGGACATGATTGCTGGTATCTTACTACGAGCGTGTGATGGGGACCTGATTACTGGTATCTTACTACGAGCATGTGATGGGACATGATTACTGGTATCTTACTACAAGCTTGTGACGGGGACATGATTGCTGATATTTTACTACGAGCGTGTGATTGGGACATGATCACTATTATCTTACTACGAGCATGTGATGGGGACATGATTACTGGTATCTTACTACGAGCGTGTGATGGGGACAAGATCTTCGGTGTTAGTTGAACAGCCAGGTCTTCAGATTCTTGCAGAATTCGAGCAGTGAAGAAGAGTTCCTGAGGTGTTGGGGAGGTTGTTCCAGTTCTTCGCTGCGATGTAGGAAAAAGCGCGACTCTAGCTCTGCTTCTGTTGATGCGTGGGATGTGAATGCGAGAGAGAGAGGTAGATCACAGTTATCCGGTGGGTTGGTAGAAGTGAAGGCGGTGGTTGATGTAGGCTGGTCCTCTCTTGTGGAGGGCCTTGAATGCTTGGTTGAGCAGATTGAAATGGCAGTGTTTCTGGATGAGGAGCCAGTGGCGTTCTCTGTGGTGAGGCAAGATATAGGTGCAGCGAGGGTGGTCGAGGATGAGTCTGGCGGTGGCATTCTGAAGGCTCAAATTAAGCACTGGGTCCTTCAGACGTGGTCATTCTCTGTCAAACATTGCTGTAAACTCACACTGAGCAGGCTCAGGAGTTAAGGAAAACCTAATGTGAAGCTGCCGCGACTACAACCGCGACACTGACAATGTATAGTTACACTTAGATGCAACATTTAAGGATATTCTGTTGTCACAAAGTCACTTTAGTGCAGTCACTAAGCTACAAAGTTTGTATAACAATGCAGTTAAAATGCACATAGTCACAGACCTATATAGGATGAATAGAGATAGTGACTCGGTTATTGTGGCTGCACCATTTCTCCCAATGTAATACTGATTGTTAAAACAAAGCACTTATCTTTTAACTTCTGCTTTCATTTACTTGGAACTCAGAACAAACACAGAATAATTCCAGTTGTAAATATAAAACAAATCAAGCCTATCAATACACAAAAAATTAGCCAATCTGAGGCCTTAAACCTTAAAGTAGAAACTTGTGTACATCAAATTATACAACCTTTAACAGTGTAATGTTTTTAAAAAAAAGTATTTGCTCCCTCATTCATGTACTACAAACCTGTCAACAATGGTGATAATCCCCGCAGCTCCACTATAGTTCAAAGGTTACTTGACACATTCACATGGTCACATGGAATGATTCTACAGAATGTCTAATAATTCAGCTATTCAGCTGCACAGCTAGGATCTCTCTAAATTCACAAGCTCTTCAACACTCTGTAATGTCCAATCATCCTCGCCTGTGCTACAGATCACACATACATACAAGGTAGAGTAACACAGCTATAGAATTGCTCTGGCTGTGTGTATCCCCTTATGTCTCCTTTTGCAGTCCTGAATATAGCAAAGTGACACAGTTGCTAAGGCAGGATTGTTACTTAGTTTGTCTCAGTACTTAGTATTGTTACCTCCTGCAGTTACATTGTTAGTGCAGTTGTAGGACAGTCTGGACAAATGACTACAAAGTAAACATGCCTATATATAGATTGTGTATTCAAAGATCTACTCTATTGTCCCTTCAGTGCTGCCGTCGGCCAACGGTCATCGCGAGCACTACCTTGGTAGTGCTGCGCACGTCCGTTGGCCAACGCGGCCGCACCCGTTTCTTTGAACGTTCAGCACTGGCGCAGAACGTTCGAAGCAACAAACGGGTTAATATATCTATATATTGTTTTGGTTGTACAGTTTCACTTATGTTACACCTCAGTTGGAACTGAATCACAGTTTTGATGGCTTTTAGAATTAAAGGCTCAGATAAAATTGTTTATGAGTAACCTTCCTACATAGCAAAGAAAGTGCATTTGTAGGGGCTGTCTTTGAGTACCTACTGACACTAGAAGAGGGGATTACGTTGCTCTCTCAAAAGGCATGCAGTTGAAACAGCAAAGCCTCAAAATCTAAACCACTACTTATGTGAGGTCACTACAGTGTCCTGAAAATGGGGAAATCAGATGTTCTCCTTGCAGGGCCAAGGTTTGGTGGTTGCCTTCGCCCTCCTAAACCATGCAGTGACCTCTATCCTGAGTCTAAATACAATCGCTGAGAACCCCACATCTCATTAGGTTTTTGTTGTTGTTGTTGTTATCCCTTGGATAACTGTGGGAAAGACCAGCCCTCATTTCTGAAAACTTCTGTGCACCAAAGTAATTTTCCAGATGCCCAGATATGCATCAGATTGCGAGCGCGGACCATGTTCCCAGGTTACGCTTCTGTTGCGTAGTTACAGGTTCTCGTAGGTTTAGTTTTGAAGTTTTACTACGCGCTCCACCAGGGTTTTCCCTCAATATTTGCGTGGTGGAGTGTGCACAAGGCCCAGAAAGGCGCATTATGAGTGTTTCAACCTTATTTGCACTTGTGTAAACTAAGCTGCAACTTATGCTTTGCGTCTGTATGAAGGACATGCACACGTTCTGCTATGAGGTCGCGATCTGGGGTAGGATCGCGTGTCCAAGCAGGTGTGGCCTGTCCTACACGAAGAATTTGAGACTTGACTAGAGTTCCTCTTGCAGGAAGTTGGTCTTAGGGCCGCCCGTGTGCACCTGTTCAGCAACCCACATAAAGTGACCTAGACTTAGACGTCACCCACACTTGGGTCAGGGACATCCAACCTGCAGAGGTGTTACAGGAAGAACTTCAGATGAGCCAGGTAAGCTGATTGGCCAGACCAAAGGTCACGGTTCATCTAATTGGCTGATATAAAATCCAGCCTTCCGTGGCTGGCATTGAGTATCAGGACAGCAGGGGGCAGCACAGGGCACCTTTGTCTTTCACTGCTTTCCAGTGGGACCCTACCCTTCCATTTTCGTGTATCTCTTCTGGGCAGAATGCCACCTATAGGGAAGCCAGATGCCCCATTCCACTCTGCCCACCCCTAATCTAGCATGCAGCCGGCAGGATGTAGCTATTGCACAGTCTTGTGGGCAACAGGGGTGAACCTTTAGTCATTATCTGCATATCTCATTGACCTACATTAAACTCTCTTCATGTGAAGAAGAACAAATGCACCCCCTCCTACTGCCTGTGGAAGTGGCCATATTTACCTGCTTGTCATGTTGATGCTGTAGCCCTCACAATATGAAGTCCCGGCTGCTGTTTTCACCACATCTTGTATTTCAAAGGAAGACACACTACAAATCCGATATTAGGATAGCTGTAATCCAGCTGTGAGGGTCACCCTGTCCTGCAAACATCACTTTGTTGCTAAGAGATGAAGTGGATATGGAAGTAACAGAGAATTCTGCTTAATCAAGTGTAAGTTGTTTTGCAAAATGTCATTCCTTCAATGGAGAAATATGTTAGCATCATGCTGTCCTCATGGCCCCTCCACAGAGTACTTGGGAAAGTAATCTTGTACTGGGTGTGATGTCATGGTATTAGTTCAAGCGCTATACTTAACACACTGTGGTGAGATGGGACACAGGAATTAAGATGTGTTGGTGCGGGTCCGACATGTATGGGTTAATATTGGAGAACACGTTTGGTTTCTGACTATTTACATTCCATATATTTTCGAATAAGAGGCAAACAAAGTTTTATTTATGGGCAGAGGATCACACACTTTGTTGTCCAAGTGCCAGCGCCGAGATTAGAAGTGCATGTGTTTTTCAACTCAAGCCACAATTACCTAAATACACAATCGTCCAGATCATACCAAATGCATGTATTTGCCAACTCACGCCTCATTTTCTACAATTATCTGAATACACAACTGTCCATGAAATATAAATACATTTACCATCTTTCTAGCATGCTTTACATCCACTTTCAATGCTTTCTGAATATGGGGTTATACTCGCGTAGATTCCTAAACTCATCGAGCATGACTTCCACGTTTCAGAGACTCACTGTTAACAAGCAATCACGGATCTTCCTATCTCTAATAATATATTCCCATGTTATCCTCTCCTTCCCTCCCCTTCCCCATTTCTTCTTTCAGACTCTAACAGGCATCTGTCTCAGGCACTAATTGTCTTGTCCTGGAGAAGATCCCAGTATTGTGGTAAAGGGATCGAAACGTTGTCGACTTTTTGCACTCTGCACAACCATATATCCCTCATTATTATGTGCTAAAGTGCTGCAATGTTTTTTAGTTGGCCTAACTGTTTAATTGTTTTTTGGCCATGCTTCTTCTAATGCCGGAGTTCTCCCCTTTTTAATGTTGTGCATGTTCCCACTTGTATGTTGTTCTTATAATTCCTTACATTAAACAATCATGTCCAGTTGGACAACTAAATATAGACATCACTGTATTTCTATATGAGCTTTAAATTTGGCCTGGACATGAAATTCGGCTCCGCTTGTGGAGTTTGCAGAGTTTTCATGAAAATCGCCGCCCCGCGGAGCAGAGTTTTTTTCATCGCTCGCAGACGTTAAGTAGGGGAGTGAGGAAAATCTTACTCCAGACCACCTCTCAATGAGATTTCTCAACGTGGGTGGTCGCGGGTAACGGCTACTGCTCGCGTTGGGAAACCTTCCATTCGCATTGAGGAAGCTGCCGCTCAAGTAGAACATCTCAGTTAGCAGAAAGAAGTGGCGCCTTTGTGCGCTGCACATGGTGCTGTTCGTGCTGAGATAAACACCCAGTGCTAAAAGATAGCGCGAACAGTGCGACCGTATGCAGTTGGCCACTTGCAGAAGCCCACGTAGTGCGGTAGAATTTTTGGGTCCCTTCGCGGAGTTCTGCTTAGCAGAACTCCACGAGAACTCCTCCCAGGCTTGCTTAAATTAGGCCCGAAGTTTGGATGGATGTATCCACAAAGGCACATACATGGCGCACTTTTGTCAATACACGTCTTGGCCAACCTAACAACACAACTCAACACAATCCTGCCAAGGAAAAGGCAACCTGTAGAAGAGACAGCCACAGCAAAGTCCTGCAGTTCGCTTCACATACCCAAATAATAGGTCCACCTTTCAAACAAGTAGGAATCGTCACTGAGCAATACACAAAAGATTTGTTACACAGACCGGTCACAAAAATGATGTATGGTGACCCCAATCATGGTGATAGCAAAAACAGGTCGTAAAAGGACCATTTCGATTGCAAGAGCGCCGCGATGGTATAATGGCAACAGGAAAGCACTAGGCACAGGTTACTAACATATCATAAGACAACTTGAGAAATCTGGGCTTCCCAGCATGCAGCAGTGTGTCAGTGGTTAACTTCTTATTTCCAGGATTGTAATTGGCTGGGGTCTGCGTGGTTACCCCAGGTAACCTCCCTTCGCTGGCTCCTCCCATTTACCCTTTTCACAATGCAAGAGAGAAATCCCAGCGTGATCCAATGAGATTAAGAGCTGAACGCTGTCGGAGTCGCGCAGTGATATGGCGCATATTAATTAGTTTAGGCTTACTGGCTGATCTGGAAATCACAGCACTCGCCGTCCTCTTCCGCGCGCCAAAAAATGTCAACCTGCGCAGATTTCTGAAATTTGAGGCGTATTTATGTCCTCGAGCCCAGCTTTAGGCATTTAAGCACATTTTCCATGACTTGGTTCTATTTTAGGAAACAGGCTGAAGGAAAAGGTAGCTGGATGAAGGGAAACAATTTATTTTGCATTTAGTGGCTCAAGAAGCCACGAGGACGCGGAAGTGTCAATCATAAAACATTTATTGCTGATAAATGTATTATCCCCTGTGTTTTGGATAATGCTGCCCTCCCATCCTATGGCCACTTTAGAGAACTTTGGAACATCAGTAATTCGGCACAGAATGTAAATTGTACAGTGTAGCAGTGTAAAGTTTACAACTTTTATACTTTGTGTAGATTCGAATTTTGTGAACTTTGCACCACTTCTACTATTTTTGAATGTCTGGTAAAAATGTAAAAGAGAATATCCAGGCATTTTGCTAGAGTTTTCCAACAGAATCAGATATCTCAATTTTCTCAAAAAATACTGTTATTGTTTTTTCATTTTGTTTTTAATTTGTCCAACTCTGTGAAGTACTTTTATGACCTCGTTGGAAATGCTGTAGTAACTTTTCTTTCAGGTGCAGACAGTGCTTGTGTAGGTTTCACACAAATTATTCATGCACTTAGGGGGTTTGTAAACACTATTTTGTGTATAAAATACAGGAAGAGATTCTAAGACCCTTATGTATCACCACATTTCCTGGTAGACATAGAAAGGGTAAGTACAGATTACCGGTCTCACACCACATCTACTTACTTTGATGATATTTTGGAGTTAATACTGTTGCAGATCAATATTTTTGAACTCGCGCTTTGGTAGAACATGTTGACAACTTTTTTTTCCTGCAAATTATTCCATCATTTACAATGTTTACAATGGGAAAACGTGGGATCAGTCGAAAGAACTGCCCAGGCACAATACGATACAGTGTGGTAACATTGTTTTCTCCCAGGAGATTTTAGTTCCAGATGCTGCCACCACACTGGTAATGAGTTTGCAGAGTTAAAAGAAAACACTTACAAAACACTTAAAAGATATATTACACAAAGGGATAACCATGGTGTATAATACAAGACGTCCAGGTGTCTGGAGGATCAACAGGTTTCGACTCAGTGCCGAGACATTCCGATGGTCTTCACCATGCGGTTCAAATGCTGTATGAACTCAGCTGAGCCATGAGTCTTTTTTCCTATTTGGGGCAAAAATTGAACATTAAACAAACCTAAAGGCATCTTTAGAGCTTGGGACAACACTAAATATAGGTGCATGCAGCTTTTACGCAATTTATCGCACTGCACCAATTAGTAGGTAAGTGATATTTGTGCTTACAGAGATTCTGTGATCAGTGTTACCCCATTTATTTAGCTGGTGGTAACATTCAGCTGAAAAAAGGCAACTATATGCACACAATTCACCTATTCTTGTGTTTCTGTGAAAAATTAGAACAAGCACTTGGAAAAGACTTGGAGCGATTATAACATATTTTTGAGCAAGGATCTTAGAGATCACTTTCATATCTGAACACTGTATTAAGTTACACCACGTCTGGCATGGTCTAATTTGTGTCTTTGAACATTACATAGAGATTTCTAAAATATTTGCACTCATTTTCATTATCAGAAAACTGGCCTGGAATTCGCAAACACTAGTGGCCACCAACCAAGTTGCAGCTTTGGGTACTGCTTCCACATGAACCAGGAGTCAATGGTGCACATAGTGCATAACCTGCTCTAATCAGTGCAAGGCAATGAGGGTGTGTGAAGGAGGATGTGCTGAATGCAAATATGAGATAAAGAAAGGAAAATCATTTCCCTTACCTTAGAAGTGTGTGTCGATGTAGAGATTATGTACTTGCAGAGTTGAGAAAATAGGTGTAAATTTACTATGTGAGTACTAGTATGTTACACACCCAGGCTATGACAAATGTAAGTTTATATATGGGTCTAAAGAAAATACCTGAGAATAGCAAAACAGCTGTAAATTATGCACAAGCTTCTTGTAATTTACTATGGTAAATTGAACCCTGGAAAGATAGCCGGAGAACTAGTTGGAACAACTTGATTACTTTATGTTTTCCAAATTAGTTGGTGTTTGTACAGGGTTTTTCACCATTGATAGTGTCTCGTTGCTAATGCTTAATTTGTAGGAATTGATGTGCCCGGGCCCAAAATATTTCTTGGGAGTCCACTGCGGCTGGTGCCGCCCCAGCTGCTGCCGCTTCTGCGAAATTCCAAACAGCAGTAATTATCTGCTAGTTTAAAAAATATATATTAAATTGCTAATGAGGGATTGTGCTACAAAACACAACAGATGCACAGAGCCACCATGTGGTGAATTAATATGTGCCAGTGTTACAGAAAAAGTAGTGGTGCTGAGAACTGGCAAACACTGCCACAAATTAAGCACCGCTCGTATAGAGACATTTATCAGTAAAACTGAGTGTGATTAATTATGTGCTAGCCTGACACAAAGAAGCCACCAGAATTTGGAGTATCCTTCAACACCAGTTTAACCTGACCGGTTGCGAATATATTCTACTTAATCAAGTAACCTTTCCTTTCATGTGTGGGGTTATTCCACTCCCATTTGCACCCTGGAATGGATTTACACCTACCTTTGACAGGAGGAAATTTCCAACCTTTTCTATGGTGGGGGAACGTTTTTGAATGCCACAAACTTGCATGTGTGCAGCAAACACCCACTGCCTGCATCTCACAGTAGATTTGCTCACATGGCAGGGCGTGTGGAAATATATCAACTTTGAGGTGGGCCGCCACTTTTCGACTGTAGCCCTTCAGCCTTGGCCTTTCTGTCCAGGAGCAGCAATCAATCAATACCAGACACACCATCTATAGAACTGAGTCATGACTGGTCTTTGAAAAAAATAGTTCAGAAAAGAATCCGTCAAGACTAGAACAATCAATGCCCGATCCACAATCCAGATATATAGGGTCATGAATTCTGTATATCAAAGCCGACGGAAGCCGAAAAATGCAAGAAGTCTTCTATAGGTAAAGCGAGCATGTCACATACAGGCCGAATGGCCCTTTATGGAGTGTAGAGCTTTCAGCCATGTCTGGCTCTTCAGCTAACAGTGATATGCATTTTTGTGACTTGTAGTTTTGCGTTTAACATTGTAACCATGGGCTCTAAAGTGCCTGTAGCAATTGAAGCTTCGAAGCATATGTGGAGCTTCAGACAATGTTCGCTTTTTTAGGGGCTGCAGACCAGCTTCAGGCTATATTTTCTTGGGGAGGTGCTGCAGGGGTGGGCTACACCTTCAAACTACGTTTGATTGCTTATCAGTCGCACATTTGTTTTTGACAATGCTTCGCTGCTAATGCGGTGGTCTTTTTCCGCATACTGTGGTTTGTTGCTGGTGGAGTGAGGAGCACCTTCAGACCATGTTTGCTCGCTCAGAGGGTGCACTTCTGTTGTAGGCAATGACTCACGACAGAAAAGGTAGAGTCAGGGCTTTAAGTGGGCCGGGTCTCACCGGTGCTGAGCACCGGCAGTTTTTTAAAGGCGTCCTCGAAACGAGTCTCTATCAGGCTCTGTTTGGTGCCCTGGCACAGGTGGTTCGTTTTTTTCCAGACTGTAGTGACAGCCGCAGGCACATCGCTGTGCGCGTGCTCACACTACTTACTTGTCACTAGTGGAGAAGTAACGGCATGACGTCATGCCAGGGGAGTGTTGTAGGGGAAGGGAAATCCTTTAAAGAGAGTCATTTTTAGGTCTCGCTAGACGAAAGCAAAAGCAAAGCTTTTGCTGTCTATGCGAGACAACTTATGTTGTTACTTTTGGGGGAATGTGGACAGCAGACTGCCACGCGCTTTTTGAGGCAGAGATTTGACCTCGTGGGCGCGCACGCCCAGCCCGGCGCCGTGCACGTCCCCTGCCACAGATTCCCTGAACACACACATGCACACGCAGGCAGGAAGGCACACACACACACGCGCGCACCCCCCTACTTCCCCCCACTCACCGGCACCCCCTGCCGCACACACACAGGAGCGCACCTACACACACGCACGCACACACACACATACAGAGACACCCCCCCCGCCGCCGCAGCCACCGCATACATATAAGCGCCCCCCCCGGCCGCCGCCACATACATACAAGCGCCCTCCCCCCCCAAGCCCCACTTACCGCCATTCTAAACTCTTGCAGCCTCCGCGGGGCTCTCCCTCGGGCATGGGAGCCCCGCGTCACCAGCACTGCTTCTCTCCGTGGGCGCGTGCGCGGGCTTCCGAAGACGGAAGTCCCGCCCCATGGAAGGCGGCAGCGGTCTCCGCACACATCACTCCTGAGGCAATGTGTCTTTTCTCTCTTGCTGTCCTCGCTCTCTGCCCCAATCGCCTACTATGTCTGCCCATCTTTTTCTGGTTGACGTGTTTTTTATTTACGAAGCATTTCAAATTGAACATTTGTAAATGTTGGCAGTTCGAAATAAAGGTCTGTTATAACTTGTGTTTGGTTTGCCCTGGTTGAAATGGACAAACCAATGGAAGGGGATAAACGTGTAAATGTCGGGTTTACTTGCATGTTAGTTAACCGTGAGATTCGTTTTTTGTGTGCATGACTGTGTTGGGCGTTTTATGACAAAATCAAACCCCCTGTCTGCTCACCTTGCACAGGGCAGATACCTGTATCTCACATTTTAGGTTAAAAAAAAGGCATGTTTATAAGTGTAGGGTCACTACCTGATTTATCATTTCTGGTTTCCTGCAGATTTCTGAGTTTCTAGCCGAGAAATGCAGCGAGTTCAGCCCTGTGGGTCTGTCATATGTTCAGAAGTGAAATGTTTACCCTGCCTCTGATTTACACCTTCCAGGTGTTTCGAATCGTCCATCCCCGGTCAAGACTTCGGAAACCTGAACCATCACTACGGCCTCCGTTAGATAACAAGCATTTGCAATGCAATAGGTCTCGCATTTGCGAAACTTTCAGCTACTGGCATTGTAAATGAAAAAGCTTTTATGTATGTGTTGATTTTAAAAACAGATAAATAAAAGTCATTGTCATTTACAATGGCAATAGCTTAAAATTTCGCAAATGCAAGACCTATTGCATTGCAAATGCTTGTTTCTCTGGATTTCCCTTCTCTGTTCGAAACTCCGGTTCAGCAACATTGTTGTGGTGTCACCAGGGCTGGAAGTGGAAGCTTTTTCAATATTATATACAATCCATAGTTGCTGCTTATTTATCATATGCAACTAACAACCATTGGCAAAGCCAATAGTCCTAACTTGTTGTAGCTTTGACGTTACTTGTTGTATCATATATCTGGATGCAATGACAGAAACAGTAAAATACAAGTCGGGCGGTACACTATGCTAAGCACAGGTTTCTAGCTTACGTGTTTTTAAGCCATGCCCTTAATTACATTTGTAACGCCTCTTTGAGAGACCCTCCAGTTTTGTCATCCCACTTAAAGCCCTGGGTAGAGTACAGAATCATACCATGGTGTCTCACTTTAGCTTTAAGGGCAAAATAACTTTTCTACGCAAAACGTCATTGGCGTGGCCATTCGTGTGCTTTGAATCACAATGTGTAGCTGACTGACACTCTACCCACCGGTTAGAGTACAAAATGTTAGACAATCTGAATCTACGTTTGGTGGCTGGGCAGCACCCACATATACAAATAACAAGACACTTTTTGGCCAGTTTACAATAAACTGTTGCCCCTTTATAGGGTACCTCTTAGGTTGCCGCCTTACTTCACTTTAAGGAAGGCCCTGTCACTGGGGACACTGCACCTAAATCATATAGGGCAAGAAAATAAATATAGAAAAGCAGATGCATAATAAAGAAATCCACTCAGCGGTTGAAAAGTTGTTCTTAAAGTCTATTTTTATTTATTTTTGGGTCAGACTTTTTGGGGTGGTGAGCACTGCTGAAAATCGTTTTTTGATCTCTACTGATGACGGATAAAATCCAGAAACACATATGTCTAGAGATGTACAGCACTAACCTGCACCAAGTTTGGTGGAACACTCCAGCAAAATACAAGTAAGCATGCACTACAAACTACATTAACCATAATGCTAAGGGGCGAACTGTGCTGGGAGGTCAACAGTGTGCTCCCACCCCTTCCAGCATTGCATGTTGGTTCACTTGCAGCTCCAGTATACTAAGGCAAAGCAGGATGTGTTGAACATCAGAGCCTGATGTTTTGGAAAAATTATAAAATGTTCTTTTCAGTCGCGTGCCATGCTCATGAAATCAAGAAGTTTAAAAGGCAGAAATGGTAAACAGTCTCCCACTGCATGTTTTTCAATCAGATAAACATATCTTGCTGGATATAGAGGGGAGTGTTCTTTGACTGTGGCCTTTTTCATCTCAGATTCCCAAACAAGATATGCTTTTTAGTTTGCTTTTCCATAGTTAATTTCTCTGACATCAAGTTGAAAGCAATGATTATGCCTGACCCATTCTGGAGGAAATTCAGTTAACTTAATAAATCATGTCCTGGAAGAGAGTTCTGTAGTAACTTGTAGCAGTCACATTTCCAGTCGAAGACATTTAAAATTTTCAGGATGCTTGACCATGGTTTAACTAAGTTACTTGAAGCATTTCAGGTTGGTCAGTCCTTAGTATGTAATAGCTCTTGATATTATTAATGGCATTTTTCAATTTATACAACCACATCGCAAAACCTACAGAAAATGAAGACTTCAATTTGCAGCATTTTAGGGAATATTCAACAATCATTTCAAATTTCCCCAAAAATCTAATTTAATTTTTGAGCCAGACTTCCATCCTGGCCCTTGTAATGAGATACGGTTTTCCATAGTCATATCTTTGTCAATCACAAGACATGAATTTTAATAAACGAAATTAATACGATAGTAAATTTGGTGTGGACAAAACTTGCAAAGACAGTTCATAATGATGTTGTTTTAACATCTAGGACATGAATTTGAAACACTAATATTATTATTTTTTTGTGATCTAAGACTGGTAAGATATGATACATTTATGATATATCTATTTATGCAAAAAAGAAGCAGAGAACTCTGTAGGTGGAGAGCAGCTCCTGTGTAGGGCACCTTACAACACCAGAATTTGCTCACCTCAAATGTCTGCATTTTTATCAAAGTTTTTAAAAATAGGATTAGCAAAGTGCCATCCACACCGAGATAGAAAGGGACAGCACCTTTGGCCATTACTACAGCAAAGTCTTTAAGCATAGGTTCAGCACAGAGCCATCCATTCTGAGCTGTAATATGACAAAAGCCTTTTACCACTACAGGCCCCTGTATTAAAAATTGATACTTGTATAGCACACTACTCACCCGCAAGGGTCTCAAGGCGCTTGTACGAATACCGCTGTGGAACCCATCCTGGCTTTCCGTGTGAGGTGTCCACTCCTGGGCATCCCCACGGTGGAGGCCAGGCATCCTTAGCGTTGTGGGGGCCGTTGTGGAGATTAAGCAAGCTATTGCCCAGAGTTGGACTCCATGATTAGAACAGGCACCGAGGCGAGAATTATCAGGTCCGTGGAATTTTGAGCCCAAGACCCGCTGAGCCGGGGACTTGAACCCTGGTCCCGGGCTAGACCTCTGCATCAGGGTCTGCCGCTCTAACCATTGAGCCACACGTCTCCACTATTACAGCTTTGGATTGGTAAAATACCATCCAAGCCAACCTTGAATGAGTAAAAGAAACCCCTGACACACGTTTCGCTATCATCATAGCTCTTCGGAGAGGTTTAGCTTTGTTTAGACACAAGGGAGCACCCAGTATAAGTCAAAACATTACCCTTTCAGGCTTAAAGTGCCACATAAATTTTGCAAAAACAGAAGCAGAGCACTCTGAGTAGTTCCCAAGTTAAGTGGAGAGCAGGTCCGGTGTAGAGCACCCAACAACGACAGCGACACTCAAAGTCTACTTACCTCAAATGTCTGTTTTCTAGCAACGTTTTTAAGCATAGGATTAGCACAGTGACATCCATGCCAAGCTAGAAAGGAACAAAGGGCCTGATTTAGATGTTGGCGGACGGGTTACTCTGTCACAGCGGTGATGGATATCTCGTCCGCTGAAAAATAAACCTTATTATATCCTATATTTCAGCAAATGGGACTTCGAGCTGTAAAATTACTAAAGACTTTTACCAGTCCAGGCACAGTATTTCGGCTTTGGATTGGTAAAATACCATCTAAGCCAACCTGAAATCAATAAAAGCAACCCCTGACACATGTTACGCTATCATTATTGCCCTGTTGAGAGGTTTAGCTTTTACCAGACACAAGGGAGCACCCAGTATAAGTCAAAAGAATACCCTTTCAGGCTTAGAGTGCCACATAATGTATGCAAAAAAGAAGCAGAGAACTCTGGGTAGTTCCCAAGTTTAGGTGGAGAGCAGAACACAGTACAACAAAACAGTGACACTCAGAATCTGCTCACCTCAAATGTCTGTTTCTCTAGCAAAGTTTTTAAGCATAGAATTAGTAAAGTGATATCCACTCAGTCCTAGGTACTTTTAGATTTCACAGAATGTTAGAAAACTACTGTAGAGGCAGAAATTCACCAACAATGAACTGATTTCTGACCTTTTAAAGTTAGCTTTCAGAATCTTCTCTTTAAGGAACAAACTTCTGGTCAGTATTCTGGATCCAATCTGTATTTTCTATTAGCCCGATCTAATTTCATTAAATCTCCTGATGATTTCTATTTTTTCTCCAATGTAAATAATAAAATTAAAAGTAAGTTTATGGAAAGTTTTTAAAGAGACTGCATATTATCTTGAAATCCTGTCCACGATCACACAACCAGTGAGAAGCAGAGGCAGGCATCAGACCTACGTTCCCTTGTGTTTGCCGAGTGCTTCACTTACATCGAGTAACACAGGCCCATAGGTTAGAGGCGGTTTGCGAATAGTGGGTGGGAAAACTTCTCCAGCCCTAACAATCAAAGCTCTGCTGGATTAATAGTCACAGGCTGTCACTAACTCCCACATGGGTGTGTGAATAATAAATTAAAAAGTGAAATAAACTATGCTGAAAATGTTTGCAAGCTAGAACACTTGAAATGCAATTTACCCTCCGGCAACGTGGACTGTGGGAACGCTGGGTAGAAAATAGCTTTATTTTCTTGAGTGCCACCATTTAACAAATCACATCTTTCAAAACAGCAGCCCCGGAAAGTGGTAACACAAAAACCACTGGAATTGGCCAACAGTGGAAGACTAAATTATGCAGCATTGTTGACTAAATTATACAACAACAAAAGGCAAATTATGCAGAGTAGTGTGCCACATTTTGTAGGAGTATTACTTCATTATTTTGTCATTTTTATACATGTTAACACTGTCTGGGCAGATGTTTTACCTCATTAGTACCAGCCTAATAGCCAAATACGGAGAACAGCCATAACAACGCGGGGATTACCATTACAACGAATTAGAATGAACGTCGTTAAAACGACTTTCGCTGGAGGGCGCCGTTGGATAGGGAATAGTTTAATTTTCTATCCTTCACCTTCCCTACTGTCAACGTGGGCTGGAGTTGGAATAGAAAATTAAACTATTCCACTATCCGGCGCCCTCCAGCGAAAATCGTTGTAACGACTTTCGTTGTAATCCCTGCGTTGTAATGGCATGCGGGGTAAAAGCCCGCGTTGTATTGACATACAACCGCCAAATACAGAAGTGAGCAACAGAAAAGAGACCAATTAACCTTTGCAAAGAGCCTTCATCTGTGCGGCAACACGTGTTGCTGCATTTTTTGTAACTTTTGATCCATTTGTGCTGGAAACAAATTTTTTTGTTGTTAAAATCTTCAGATTATGCAGTAGCGGAAATGCTATTGGGCTGCATGTTATGGAGCAGCATTGTATTTCCGTCTCATGATACTGTGATGTCATTATGGCAGTTTGATACATTATTATAAACTTTTGTCTTGTTATTAGGACAAACTGTGTAATTATAGAACCCCGATGTGATGTCATTACAAACTATTGTGATTCATTTGAGTCAACCTGTGGTGTCACACAGTTGACCGTGATGCCATCACAACTGAACGTGATGTGGTTGAGGACCATTTGCAACAAATGTAACTATATTTTGATATTGCTGAGACGCCTGTTGATGTCACTGAGTTACGTTGCGCACCCAAGCAGCGTTTTTATGCCGTCACACCCTATTGAGACACAGTGTGGGCGTGATTATGACGTTTTAGAACATCATGTTGGTCTGTCTTAGTTTATTTTATCACTCAAACAACCACTGTGACTGTCGCCTTAGATTATGAGCAATGTTTTAAACTTGATAATTCCTGGAATTGTACAGTTCAAGAGCTTGAGGGCAAAACCACGTGCTCGCGTGGCTTAATTATACAAGTTATTAAGGCTTGAATATACCTCTTCTCTCATAAGCGAGGTTCTCATCAAACCGCGAATCAAGGCTGTTTTTAATTTTATTTGTAATTGGACTATCTGGTAATTTCAAGATGTAGCGGTAATTATTATGGCTTCTTTTTCAAACACTCACCCTTGTCAAAGGGGCGGTGAATAACTGATTGAGCTGCTCTTGAAAGTCCCATCAGGGGATGAAAAACACAGCAAAAGCCTTTGGGATGCATAAATTATTTAAATTTTTTGGCCTTCTGAAGTAAATATTGCAACCTCGATTGTTACTCAGTTGAGTACTCTTCGGATTGTTAAACGCAGCCGCCGCCCCCACCCGGCCTATCCTGATTCCCCGTCATTTACATTTGTGGGTGAGCCATTAGAATTTATGAATGGCATGCCTGTTGTGTGACCTCATCTCCACGCTTTTGTGACATCATCATGGGATGGGTGCCTGCAGGGCTCACAGAACAGTCAAAGGTTTCTGGGGTGGATCCCTAAGGTTTGGAGTATATTACAAATATGCGCCCACATCTGTTACATGGTGTAGTTGCTGCTCAGGACAACTTTATAGTGAAAAGTTATTTTTTTAATTTCCTACAATTCTGGTCCACGTAGTGCTATCTGCATAATAGTACTGCTGCAATAATTAATTCACGTAAATACTGCAATATTACACTTTGCTTTGCCCTTAAAGATGCCTCCTGGAAAACAGCCCTAAGCTTATTAGGTCTCGCCTGTCGATGCGCATGCGCATCGAGCAAGGCGAGAGTATTGCGAGTTATCCACTCTTTATCCACACTGCAAGGAATCGTGGCGATTCCTTGCAGTGCCCGTGACTTTTAAGCTCAATGCGCATGTGCATTGAGCTTAAAAGCGCGTGCACAGCCGCCCGCATTCCTCCGACACCTTTGAAGTGAAGCTTAGCTTCACTTCAAAGGCCCGGCTTCTTCACACCCACATGCCGCTCTGCCCCGCTCCGCCCCCTCCCCTGAGTCATCCTGCCTGCCCCTTCCCGCCGTGTCGCATTTCTCCTCCCCCCTCCCCTCTCTTCCCTCCGTCTTGTTGTCATTTGGGGCTATCTGCTGCTTCTTGCGCTTTACCTTTGTGGGTATGGGTTGTTTCGTTACCGTTTTTGCTTTAACATGCTTGATGCATGTATGAGAGAGGCTTGTAATGAAATTACAGAAAATGGGCTTCCGTGTGTGTGTAGTGGGGGCGTGAGATTGGTGCACTGCTGATGCTGTTGAAACTCCACTTTTTAAACGTCTTTTACATGGAAAATGCTGTCAAAGCAATTTGAAAAGGAAGTCGGGAGAGTTCCGTTTTAAAATAAGTTAAAGCTCTATAGAAACTGATAATTATTCCAATAACGTATGTTATCTAGCGCTTGATACCGCACTTCGGTTTTTTTCCGCACTGCGACTGGGAGATGCCACTATTCTTCTTTTTATTGGAACCTACATGGTCCCGTACTTTCTCGAGTCCTTTAAACGGGGCTAACAAGTTATGGTGTAACTGGTTTGTTTGCAGTAACTATTACACATGTTAATTAGCACGCTAGCCCCTTTCATCTCGTGCCTTCTCACTAATTTGCACAACGCTGTCACAGTCGGTCAGTCTAGGAGTGAATACTTTCTTTTGATTTCGCTGACCCTTTTAAACCGCTTCAGCCTGGTGAGCTGCTCGCTGCAGAAAAGGCTGCGGCCCAGGGTAACCCGACGTGTCATTTGTAATCTCCCCATGTGTGAAGTCAGTGGAGCTGCAGCTGGTTAGAGGCTTGGGCAGGGCCTGGCATTGGTGGTTAATGAAGGCTGATGATGCCTTTGCAAGCAGAATCAGCCCGCAACGCCGGCTTGTTATGACTTGAAGCTGTGTTCCTAGTTCATTTGTTTTCATTTGTTGCTCTCAAAGAGACCGCGCCCTGATCTGGAAACTGCCACCAGAATGAGTACGAACAAGAGGGCTTTAGTCCCTTGTGATTTAGGAAAGTAACAACGGGTACTAATAACTCGAATGAGCGAAAAACACAAAGGCTACAAAGCATGTGTGTGATATGGACACCAGCCAGCGCCTTTCATGTCTTTACTTTCGTCCCTTTACTCTACACAAATACACATGCCCCCATGTGCTGGCACTACGACCATGTACGGTAATCGGTGCAAAATCAAAAAATGTATATTAAAAAAAACGGCCCATCTTTCCAATCCAGCCTTTGTAACAGTAGGCCCTGCTGCAACAATGTGTAGAATATCATACTATTGAAATGTACAATTTTTATGCAATTAGAATACGCCTACTTAACAATAAAAGCTCATCTCTTAGCTGCAGAATTGCAAAAGACAAAATACGATTTTGGCACAGAATGCAGAAATCAAATGCTCCTTGGCTGCGAACCGAGTCAGGTGTGCGGGCACCCTAAGAGGGAGGGTCTACATCTGCTCCGAATGCCTAAACACGCCATTTAGTAATCCTTCGTAATTCGCTGGCAGGTAAGGACTTGCGGGCCTTTTAGAAATGTTTATGGCTTTTTTTTTTAATTCTTTAGCATTGGCTACAGGAAACAAAAATGCTAAAGATTTACAAAAAACCCATAAACAATTCTAAAAGCACTAACTCTAATGCTGCGAGACCTATTGCATTTCCAATGCTTGTTTTTAACAAAAGCATTATTTGTATTTTCAAGGAAAAATTGAGTGTGGTCTGGTAGTTGAAATATAGGATAAGACAACCTTTGGTGTAGATTTCTATGAGAATTGATGGTCTGGGATTGTGTTTGCCATCACTTGCGCCATTGTAAAAACTCTGCATGAAAAGCCTTGATGGTTAGCCGTTTGGTTCGACTACTCAGGGTCTACTAAAGAATTCTTTCTTGCACGCCAAGACAAAGGCAACGGGTAGAAATGGAGTCATCCTGACCGGCCCGTAAATCAAGCAGGTGAAACAGGGTGCAGAAGGCGGAACACTCCGTAATTAATGAGTTGGGAAAGTAGTGCCTTGGGCGTCCATCAAGCACAATAAAAAGTCATATATTAAACCAGCAAGTAAATGTAACTGAGTTCACACGTAACGGAAAATCCATTTAGCCTGAGAGGTGACCAACCATGCCGGATTGAAGGGACATTCCTCAACGTTTTACCATTAAAAGGTTTGACTTGAGCCGTAAAATGTCTGTGATTATCAACTGCGTTGAGTATCTAGGCGCCTTCTTAGGTTGTTGGAAGTTTTAAATGTGAATTACTAAATTGTGATGGTCCATTTTTACCACCGGCAAAATATCGAACACAAATATTGTTAGTAAATGTCATGCATTTAAGCATAATGACATATACATTTATGTTGCCTAACATTATATTATTGTGTGGTTTATACATACCATATAAATGTATAAAATGTAGCCTACATACCAAAAATATCACTACACATGTAGCCCTAATTCTAACCATAACTGCGAACATAACCCTAGCCATGAACTTAATTAGCACTGAACCTAAACTTAGTCCCCAATCTAACCCTGAACGTAACCCATCCCTAAAGCTAAAACTTACTCCAAACCTAACCATAGCCCTAAACCTAACCATAACCCTAAATTTAAACTTAGCCCTAAACTAAACCCAAACCTAATCCTAACTATAGCCGTAGTCCTAACCCTACCTGCGTACATAATCCTAGCCATGAATTTAATCCTAGAGCGGCACCTCACCATTCCCGTAACCCCATTCCTTAACCTAACTCCTACCCCAAACCTAACATTAGCCCTGAAATTAACCCTAAACTTCAACCTAGCACTAAACTTAACCATAACCCTAGTCCTAACTGTAAAACTAACCCTAGCACTGAACCAAACTGTAGCCCTGAGTCTAATCCTTCAGCTAAAGCGAACCCTAGCCCCGATCCTAACCATAGCCTGAATTTACACCTAGGCCGAAACATAACACTAACCGGAATCTCGCCTTAACCATAGCGCTAGTCCTAACCCAAACTGCAAACTTAAGCTTAGCATTGAATCAAACACTGGCCCTGCAACTATCCCTAGTCCTGAACCTAACCATAACCCTAAACTTAAACCGAGGCCGAAGCTTAACACTAACCGGAATCTAGCCCTAACCGTAGCGCTAGTCCTTACCCTAACTGCAAACCTAAGCTTAGCATTGAATCAAACACTGGCCCGCAACTAACTCTAGTCCTGAACCTAACCATAACCCTAAACTTAAACCCAGGCCGAATCTTAACACTAACCGGAATCTCGCCCTAACCGTAGCGCTAGTCCTTACCCTAACTGCAAACCTAAGCTTAGCATTGAATCAAACACTGGCCCGCAACTAACTCCAGCCCTGAAACTAACCCTAGTCCTGAACCTAACCATAACCATACATTTGTTGGCTGGTGGCTCAGTGGACTAATGCATCCACTGCAGGGGCCTGTGTACGACCTCTTGGTCACAGGTTCAAATCCCGGTGGGTCCACTCAGCCTTTCATCCATCCGAGGTCGATAAAATGAGTACTATTGAGTTGGGTAACAATACACATCTGTTATTCAGCGCCTTGAGACCCACGGGTGATAAGTGTGCTTTACAAATACACATGTTATGTTATGTTAAACCCAGTCTAAAACTAACCCTATGTCTTGAAACTAATCCTAACTCTGTACCTAACCATAGCCCTGAACCTAAACATAACACTGAAGTTAACTGAAGCCTGAACCTGACACTAGCCTCATAAATAAATAAATAGATCCTTACCTTATTACTCACGATATAAGTACAGATTGTATCGCAACCCCGGATATCTGTGCCCTGACGTCATTATGTTCATGATATTTTTGAACGTAATGTTTTCAGCTCTATATTTTGGTAGTATGTATCTGGGACCTGTGGGCCCCTTCCTCCCTATTGGTTCACCACACGGTTAATGCCTCTTTTTTTTTTTTATTCATTTAATTGAGGAATAAACCAAGCTCTTCCAGAACCAGACAAATTGGTGAAGTGATGAGGCTGAGATTAGAACCCATGGTCTCATGGTACAGTTTGTTAGTTTAGACACTGGATGAAGCCCCCCCCCCCCCCCCCAAAAAAAAGCATATCTCAGAATTCCAATGAACTATGGTCTGTTGTGAAGTGTATTTGTGTCTCAAAACTCCTGGGTGCACCCGCGGTCTCCACAAGCAGGTTTATTCATTTAAATATTGACTGAGTCTGTCCTTAACTCTTTTGAGGGACAAATGTATGGGCACTCGCATAGCTAGCTGTTACACAGGGAGGTTTGTTGTCTGAAATCACTCATTGTGTCAAAGAGAGTTAGGGATTTGAACCCCGAACTTTCCAGATTCTAAAACTCTATGCCTAGCAGTTGGTAGGGCCGGAAGCTCCATCTCTCGTTTGGTGATGACTCAATTCAAATTTCCCGGTTATATCACAATCAGCCTCAGAAACAGTACAATGAGCTACTGCCCTCTGTTTTTCTTGCGTTTTTTTTTCGTTTCCTAGCTTTCATTGGTGAAAGAGAAGACTGAATCTCATTCTGAATTATTGTGGCTACAATCTTTCTTGTGCCCCAAGCAGGAATGGCGCTTCTGGAATAATAGTTTAAGGCCGGAAGTTAGTCGGAGCCATTTAAAAGGGGCACAGGAAGAGTGACGTCAGCACGGTGTAATTGGACAGACTTGTGGGTGAGAGAAAACAAGCTCAATTCCACATGCAGTGAGTGTCTCAAGGGTAGTAGCTCTTTATAATAAAACATAAAAGAACCCGTGCCCTACCCAAATTTTTGGGTGAACTTTATGAAGGTTGTGAAGTAAAATAGCAAATTGAAAGACTGCTAACATTAAGTTTGCAGGAGTAGCAAGCCCTCACAAAAGCAATAGGTTTGTGTTGGCTGTCAGCCTTTTGTCGTTGTAAATGCTTGTTATGTTTAGTGCTGATTTTATTGATGGGGAAGCTGCTTGGCCCTTTCCAATATAAGGAGAAAAAGCATGAGCTAAATGCAAAAATAAATGTTTTAATTAAAAAAGAACACATTGCCATAGTAGTCCATGGCACCGAATGGAACTACAGTGTGTGCGGATAAGCTCCTTTTGAAAGGGAAGAAAGATTTTACTCACAGTGAAGTTAGCCAATGACTGAAGTGGGCTGACCCATTGCCCCATGCTCTGTGCTGTAATGAGTGGAAGAAAAAAGTAAATGTCACACAAAGGACCAATAGATGAAGAGTGACAGCTGAAACCCCCTATAAGTAAAATCAAAGGCTACCATCAGGCCTAAAAACCAGCAAAGCACTATTTTACAAACATTTCTTGGACACAGTTGGTAGGCTTGGCACAAAATGCAACCTACCAGCTACTAGAAGCGTAAAGCTACCATTATTACCCAGCTTTGAGTGTGACCAATGAAACCTAATTTGAACTTTTATCTCTCTAACTGTTAACACATCCCACCTAGTCTTCAGCCGTGGTCCCCTAAACTCCTTACCTAGAATCGATAAATGCTAACATTTTTCAAATGAAGCACTCATTTTCTTATGGCCCCACTTTCTTCAACAAGGAAACAAAACAAGTCAAGAAAGAGCGAATATGTCAGCCATCTTGAAATCAGGCAAAGCTACCTACGATTGGCCAACACAGTCTCACAAGATTAGAGATGCCAATTAGAAAGCAGACAATTTCAAGGCAAAGAAAGCATAGTAGTGACAATGATGAGGTCCTGCTTACATCCTAGCCTGGAAACAAACCAGGAAATAAGCAAATTACAATCGCTTATACCTGAGACATAACTTCTCCCCCGCGAGACTACAAAAATATGATCACGGTGAAAGAGAACAAGGGAATGTGCTCAAAACACATAAAAATGGACACAACTTCAGTAGGAATGCTGAACTGGACTAACATTAAAAAAGAGGAGAAGCCGCATTGAGAGCTTTGTGGCCATCTTGGATTGAGAAGCCATTGAGGAACATAATTAAAGAATGCATAAAAGACAAGAGGAAAAAAACAACATAGCAGCTAAACGCTGTTCCTGGTAATCCATCTGGGTTCATAGAGCTAACTATCCACGCAGCACCCCTTAATGTGGCGAGATACTGAAGCAAACTGGTGAAATGCCGTCCAAATAAGTCACAAGTAGAAAGTCACAAACAAGGAAAGGAAAAACGAACTAAAAAAAATAAGGGATGAAGTGCGGCAGCCATTTTGGAATAGGTCGACTTTGATTAGAAATATGTAAAAAAGAAGAATTGCAGTTGAAATGACCACAAAAGGAGTGGAGAAGAGAAATCAGAAATAAAATGACTCCAAGGAGAAGACCACTGTTGCCAAGGAACGCTTGGTAAGTGAAGCTATGCACAAGCACAGAAAGAACAGCAATGAATGAAAGATCAATGCTCAGACACAAAACCAAGGCAACGAATCGCCAATTTACAAAGTCACAGAACACAAAGAAAAGTCCGGGACAGCAAAAAAAGGTGCGAGAACCATTACCAGTTACCAGTGCATTGCCATTCTCAGCACGTACCAATATTGGTAAAGAGCGGGGGCGGCAGAAGTGTAAAGTTTAACGAAATGTACAGCACTTGTATGTATGCAGGATTTAAGAGACTGCAAGGGTGTGTCACAGACCACATATAGAGGTATGGATAAAGGAAGTCTGAGTAAGAGTTAACACATATCCCAGCCAGACTGCGGCAGAGTCAACTTATAAAACACAAGCATTTGCAATGCAATCAGTCTCGCCTTTGGGACCTTATATGTATTTAGCTATGCAGCACATTAGCCTGGGTGCTGAAACAACTACCGTTCTTTAACATGGAAGGAAAGTAAGCACCAAACTGCATGACACGCCAGGTATGGGAACACATGAAGAGAAATATTGCCTTTCAGCAGGAAATGGTATAGTCCAAAGCTCTGTTTTTAATATAAAATCAGGGCCTTCGGTGGTCATATCACTGAAAATACAAGTTTAAAAAAAAATATTATTGTCTACGGGTGCTCGTGGAAGACCATTGCTATGGGCTGGAATTTAGAGAATGCTAAAGTGATTCTGGTATTTTACTGACCTCTGCTGGTCGTTTTCTATCAAGACAGTTAAATAGAGGCAGTTGAACAGAAAAAAAGTCCCTGGGTGGAAGCAGACAAGCCTAGGGCTGATCTCCAGAGCCCACAAAGTACATACACATATAAGTATATAATAAGTATATACTAAAGTATATACAAGAGTTCTCGAATGCTCGACCTCAAAACACACACACACATACACATCATGAAACATAATCAGCAGCGGCCCGTGCAGGTAGGAGCGGTGGGGCCGGGTTGGATTTCGACAGATGACGACACGGTAACATTTATTATTGATTTGATTTTCCCTTGTGGTCGTCTGTCGAATCTCCTCCCCAACTCGGCCCCTATGCTCTTACCTGCATGGTTCACTCCTGAACATAGTTAAAGAATGTTACGAGTCAAGCCATCATGCCTGCAGAGAGAGGGTAGCGAACTGCAACCCCCTATGCTTAGAGGTGCCACCCGCAGTCCACAAAGAGCTTTGGCAGAGACTGAAGAAAGGACATGAGTCGTTGGATGACTTTCTTGAAGCAGCGGGTGAATGGAGGGACAAGCGGAAGCAGCAGCTTGGGATGTATCTAGTAGGGAATAATGATTGTCGTTTAATTAGGTAGTTCTCTAAAAAAGAAGGGAGACCTTAAGATACAACTTAAAGACGCACTTTGTGCAAAATTTTACTCAAAAAGACATGTGGACCAAGATGGCCACATTTTCAGCTCGGTACGTCAGGAGCAGGGTAATCATTGGTGACCTCTGTAGCAAAAGCTAGAAATCCTGGCAGAACTCTGTGGGCCGATTCACAAAGAACCTCTTCGCCGAGGCCCCATCACGTGTTTACCGCACGGGTCCGGCGCTCTGGATGAGACCTGCGTACTGCAGTTACCCATTGTAGAGATCCCACCATGAGTGCGGGCCCCTGTCATGTCTACGGGACCTCAGGCATGAGTGTGGAGGCCCTTTGTTAATCCGCCCCTGTGCGTTCAACACACTCACAACTAAGGACGCCATTGGACCACAGATCCTTGAGGGTTGCCTCTTATATGGTCTTACATGATACAAACTCCTAAAAAAAAAAACACTCAAAATAAAAACCAGGACATCTTCAAAACGGCAAACCTGGTATTGTTTTTCCCTTGAACATCTTGCCAAGTACTGGGTAGCATAGCTGCAACAACACAGCTCCAGGATAATACCTCGAAGATCTCCAGCATAACATTAGGAATTATAAAACGGCACTGACGTAACTGCAACACTGTCTTGCTGAAGAAGATGACGAGACAGTGAAAGAAAGAATAGATTTGCCGATTAACTGATCACTCAGTTAGACGTAGAGGCGGGTGGCAGAACAGGGTAAAAGCGGCAGGGCGCTGCGCGAGGAGAAGGCTGGGCTCGCGACACCACCAACGAACGCAAAGAGAGTAAGTGACCGTTGCCGGTTGACAGTTGTAAAGCATGAGGCATGGGGTTTAGCCTGAGGGAAAAAACAAAAATCTCAAGCGAAAGGAGCAAAAAAACATTCACCAGAGAAGAACTTGTAGCTCCGCCTGATGTGGGCACAGGGGACTCTTGAACCCTAACACACCTCCAAAACGCGGAGTCTGAACCCCACGGACAGCGGGGAGTCCTCCTTTTGGCTGCACCACTCGAGTGGCTCATCCTCAAATGGAAAGCGGGGAATCTGCCTCCTTGCCGCCCTCCATGACACACAACTTAAGGTTTCCACTTTGGCGTAGCACTGTTGAACACAAACTCTTGGGTCTCTTTCCAGATGCAATTCCACACGCGGGCTCTGTGGAGTGATTGCTCTTCTTGACACAGACTGTGTGAACTCCTCTTCCTCAACGCCTCCCATGATACAGACAATAGAAACCCCTCCACTTGCTGCTCCTCATGATAACACAGCACAGTGGGCCAAATCCAACACACTGGTGGAGAGACACAGTCCGAGTAGTGAGGGGAACACCGCTAGATCACTCAAATAGCGGGTGCAAGAGACAGGCAACAGATGAACAAAGACACTGCAGCCCCAGTACAGTTGAAACAGATACAGCAAGAACTGGCACACTTGGGTTGGGGGCGACCGATGTAAAGGTTACTGTAAGTAAGTATTTTATTTGCATAATTAATTAAAATCATTGCAATTTGTACAGACAATAGTTACGAATTAAAAGAAACACATTAATCAAAAGTTAAAAAAAGAACTGTGAGCACATAAAACAAGGGGGAGTTAATTTTGGGAATTAGAGTTCATTCTTGGGATAATAAATGATTAATTCCTAACATAAATTTTACAAAACGAGTGGTCATCTGAGGTGAGTCTCCCCTTATACACAGTTCTAATGCTTCATGACATGTCCTAATGTTGAAAGAAAGCCAGATCGGACGAAGCCAGAAGACTCGTAAGGCAAACAAGGGTCTACAGATGCACAGGATGTGAATTAGATTTTCTTCCTCTAGATTGCAAAAACGGCATTGTGTAGAAATTCCTTTCTTATATCCTTGTCCATACTTGTACGCCGTTAGTGGAATTAGGCCAAAGCGAAACCGCATTAACTGGTGCTTGATGTGTGGTTTCATTGATGATGAGAGGTAGAGCGGTAATGTTTTGGGAGCATGGAGTTTAGAAGCCCAACTGCCGTGAAAGAGCTTTAGTACTGATTGGGCATCGTTTTCGTAAGACAGAATTTTTGCTTGTGTGGTCAAGAGTTTAGATGTCGTCTCTATGGGTAGCGAAGCTAGCCATATATCTTGGGCCTTTAGCGATTCCAAGCACTATGACAAATATGTGTTCCAAGATGTATCCGGATTGCAGAGTAATGACCATATAATGCTCTTTAGAGTATGGGGGCGAGCTAGTTTTGTCTTTAGACTATAAGCAATAAATCTTGCGCTCATGACCCAGTGTTGGGAGGACAAAGAAAATTCCATGCGGATTTGAGCATGAGAGGTCGAGGTTGGTAGTAGAAACACTCTACGAAAACATGCTGACTGAGCTCTATCTAGCCAGTAGGACTTTTTGTCACTGGTGGGGGCTCAGGGTTGCCAGGTTGCTGTGCAAGAAAAGCTCCCTCAAATTCTTCTTCTTTAATTTCCAGTTACACAAATCTTGATGCTTAAAGACCATTCAGGTAGCAAATACAGGTTCTTGCCAATAAAATTGTCGCCAACATTTGGTGAATAAAGGATAGTCCAGTTCCAGGTAGTTTCTTCATGTAGATTTATTTAAGATTGATGTTACAGCATATAGACCCACCGGGAGCAGCCTTCCTGCTGCTCAGCCCATCCACCACCTGGCTCACACACACACCAACATTCCACTCACCAAGATTCTCTCACCACAGTCACACTGGCTGTGCAGCAGGTATAACACCAATCCAAGCAGAAAAGACCAATGTCAAGCACAGCACAGGGTGAAAAGGCATATGAGTGGAGTTGAGGCGTGTCGGCCACACAATTACCCAAAGACTCATTGAGCATTTCATTATGTTTCCTGACCTGCCTGAATCAGAGTTAGAGAAGAGAGAATGTCATCACAGCCTGGGGGGGAACCATACTGTCATCATTCGAAAGAAGTCAATGTGGGTAAAACAACCTAGGCCATCTGTAAAATAAGTGACCAAAACGTCTAGGACCAGTGGACAAAGTAATTGTCATAAACTAATGTATATGTAAAAAATATATATATTTTTATTTCCACATCAATAAAAATCATATAGAGACTCAAAGACACAAGTCAAACTATATGAGACAATAAAATAATGACATAAAATGATCATAAAAAAGGAGAGAATTTATCTCAGTAAATTAAAAACAAATACATCATAATAACATCATAAATCATACACATTTGCAATTAATTATACACACAGAAAAAATTACGATTACAAATACTACAGATTCATAGGGACTCGACGCGCGTTTCGGCAGAGAAAAAAACGCCTTCCTCAGGAGTCATAGGTGAAACTATTTATAAAGTTGTATATCATTCCATAAGTAAAAAGGATTCCATGATAACTTCCTTTTTATTAACAAAATTGTTGACAAACATCATACATGGAGCCACTTGATAAAGGCTAGTACCTAATATCTTTCCGACGTGTATATTAGGGCTCACAGGGTGTCACGGATATTTCACCTCGTGTGAGTGTCCAGATATTTATACGTAATCGTTACTTGAAGCGTGTAGCAGATAATATCTTCAATCCCAAGTCTTGTTTATTTCCTTATTGTTAACATGAGTCCGGTTACCGGAGATGATAAAAAGGCTTTGCCGAAGCAGCTGAAAGCCGACAGCAAGGAGGTGCTGCACCACTGATAAAATTAGTTAACAAATCATGAAAGGGCTCAATTTAATGCTGTTCCCGATTCTCGATAATAACTGTGTTTGTCGAAATGTCTCGTGGGCTGCAGGATGGTGCAGTTCCAAGGGCTACAGCGTAGCGATGCAGCCTCGCCGGTCAACAGGGATCCCAAATCATTCGAAAGAAGTCCAAGTAAAATCCATGCAAACAAACACCAACGCAAAGAAAACAACCCAACAGACAAACACTGGAAAAGACATCAGTCTCACAGACCATGATGTCATCACATGGTATGTGATGGTATCACCTCTTAGCAAGTCTGAGAAATATCCCTGGCGCCAAACACCGAGGTCAAGGAAATACCTTGTCAGAAAATCACAGAAAAAGACATCTGAACCAGACATACCGGACTAGAAAACACCCTGGCAGACAACGACTGAAAACGACATCTAGCTCGGAGAACGTCTCCCAATCAGAGAACAGCGCGACCACCAGCACTAGGGATCAACATGCCATGTCAGTTGAAGCCACCTGGAAAAATGAACATCACACCAGCCAAGCAACAGAAGCAACAGAAGCCATCTCAACCCAACTGAATGAACAAACCAAAGCGCATGAGCAGGTCCGAGAAAAGACAATGAGGGGCTTTTTCTGCAAATGTGGGGAGATATCATGTCAGAGATGTATCATTTTCCTCTAAGGAGGGGGGAGATCAATGGTGTAGGGACTCTAGGACCCTGCAGGACAGAGTCCCCCCCCCCCCCCCCCGGTCCACAGGACGCTGGACGCCACTTCCTGTGGCGATGCAGGAAGCAAGGGGAACATAGAACATACCAGCATATGCAAAGCATGCATGAACAGCATGGAAGGAGACAGGATCCCCCTGCAGTAGAGAACAATATAATAGTGAGGGTGAACATAATATAGGGTAGAAAGAATGACCCCCTGATTTGATGTCCTTTATTCCCTGAACACTAGCACCTCTGTCTGGGATCAAGGAGAGCGCAATATTTACGTGTTCCAGAACAGTTGCATCCTTGCGTGTGACTGCATGGTGCATCTGAGGTTACCCTGGCAGGATCAGACCCCTGACAACACTTACAGCTGTGGAAGTGTCGGACACTTGACTGGCTAATCTGAAATGTGATTGGCTCCCCCAGAACCTATCAGCTTTGCAGAAACAGTCACTCGTCAGAAACCCCCCATGTTTGTCTTTGGATCAGTCTGTTTCAGGCGACAGTAGCTTGTCCCCCTCAGTTTGTAATCAGGGAGCTTCAGAAAAACCCACAATCTAAGCCCTTGTCGTGAGCGGCCAGGATAATTCCGGCTCTCGCGCAAACCGTTTGCACAGGGATCAGAATTATAAGTTATGTGAATGTTAAATGTTGCATCCAATAATTTCAGGATCTGATAAATCCCCTGTTAAACTTTTGGAGCTTAAATCCTCTGAGATCTAACAGAAGAAATGCCCAAGTAATTAGTGGAACATGTAGATTTTAGGGCATAAGGTACTGTAATCAATATATTATTCCCCAAAATGTGCAATAAGTGCATTTTCTCACACCCAACCAAAACAGATTTCGTTGGGTGCTTTAAACTTTGGACCCCTCTCTGAGCCCCTCATAAAGTATATTCCACATCCTGATCCACAGAGCCAGGATTGGTGGGATATTACAATCGTAACTATATTTAAGAGCTAAGAAATTGTCAAATCTAGTGGTTTCTCAGCATTGACTAATTTAAGGGCAATAATTCAAGCTTTCCAGGAGCTGAATTCTGCAAATTGGACTAATCTTGGAAAAAGGGAATAATCCGGGATTATTTGAGATCCTACAAAGGCAGACATCTACTCAAATTGTAGGAGTGACCCCTGAAAGCAAATTTTATTTTTTAAATCTAAGCTTTGTGAATTGGTCCCATACATCCTGCCCTCCTAAGGGATTTTCTATTTTTAATGCACAGAAATACTGTTTTAGAAAACCCAAAGTGTGTACGGTATGTGAGAAGCAGTAAACTGATTTTACACACTTCCTCCATGAAAACCACGACACGAGATTTCAGGTAGAAAACTTCTAGAAAACTTCTTGAAGTTTGGAAATAGTCCATGCTTTGTTTCTCCGTGCTGTTTTTTGCAAAATAAGCCCGTGCCATACTGAAAGGCATTTAGGTGTTTATAGCTTTTTATGAAGGTATGCATGCAAAAATATTTAAAATTAGGAACATTGCCTGGCTTGGGTTCTTTTTGCAAATCATTGAAATAAACTGTCTTTATGAAGGCTAGATCAGATTAGCATTTTGTTAAGGTCTGGGCATATAACAGTAACATCTTTTTATTGTTTTGCAAGAAAGCGGATTTGGAAGTTAAGGCCAGAAACATTTGAACAGCTTGTTTATACAGCCACGTCTAAACTTAAGAAAATAAATCTTGCCCTCTCCTGAAGCGGCCCCCGCCACAAATATTTGGCGCGGTATCTGCGCCTTCATCTGACAGGCGAGGCTATCAGATGCACTCTCTGGCCGCCACAGGAAGCTGGAGGAAGGACTGTCCCACTCTCGGAGAGGGGGTGCGGGCTTATCTTTGAAGAACATCTGCCGGTTCATGCTATGAGCATGAGTGAGGGGAAGCTGTGGGCACGGAGGGCGCCCTCTCCAGTCCAGCCTTGACGTCACCCACCCCTTCAGCCTGGCAGTGATGGAAAACCGTGGGCACTACAACAGACGCGGGACCCATAGCTACGTGCCATTGAGGTGGTACGCGCCAGCAAGATGGCGGCGATCCACCATGGAAAGGCACGGGGTCTAGGCCTCCTACACGTACCCAACATGTACAGGAATTTATATAGCGCAAATCACCGAGCGGTTTCTAAGCGCTTGCTTAGGGAACCCGTCCTGGTATTCCCCTGTGAGATAACCCCGGCAGGGTATCCGCAAGGTGAAAGCCAGGCATCCCGCCGCGAGGGGCCGTTGTGGAGATTAAGCAAGCTATTGCCCAGAGTCGCAGAGTGTGAACCCGTGAATCGAGTAGGCACCGGAGCGAGAATTGTCAAGTCCATGGACATTTTAGGACTCAAGACCCCGCCGAGCCGGGAATTGAACCCTGGTCCCGGGCTGACCTCTGCTTCCAGGTCTGCCTCCTCTAACCAGTGAGCCACACTTCTCCTACACGTACCCAACAATGTATGACACATCCTCTCCGCGGGCGACTGCCTAGACAGATGTTTGATTTCCTCAAATGGGTGCTCTACATGCAATTGGTATGTCCCAGATGTGGGTCCTGTGCTCGCTGTGTTATCGCGCTCAGCTGCCATGTCTGCCAGAAGTTTTTGCAGGACCGGGTCAAAAATCTAATATGTGGCCCCACTGGCTGGTTCCTTATGAGTATAAAGCAAGCATTGGCAAAGCCAACAGTTCTCATCTTTCAATGGCGTTACTTAGTCGTAACCTGTTTGTCAATGGTACACGTCCACACGTGATGGCCATTTGTTTCTTTTTTTTTTCTTTTTAATTTACAAATCCTAGGTGCAGACATCAATACTGGAGGGATAAACTGAAATAAAATGCACAAAACATATTAAAGAGAACGGAGCAGTCTGACAGTACATTGCAGCTGTCCGACTCGTCAAAAACAGACTTTGGGGCCGATTTCGATGTCAGGTGGAATTGCTTCCGCCCGACACCGAACCGGCCCTGGGACCGACCAACACCGGTCGGCGGTCCCGACCTCCTAATTAGGATGCAACGCATTCTTACATTTCCCTATGGTAGCATACCGTAATGCATGGTCCCATTTGGGAAATGGGAGGTGTGGTTTATCCCTGCACCCCTTGGCAGGCACCTTGTGCTTGGTCCCCAACCAGAGGCCACACACACAAGGGGGCCCTGCTGGGGGCCCGAAACACTCTTTTCAACATGGTTTCCATGTCCGACAGGCTGGCATGGAAACCATGCTGGAAACTGTGCATCATTATCTCAAGGGCGGAAATACCCGCCCTTGAGATTACTTGCCGGCTTCCGACGGGCCCCTGGAGTCGACAAACCAAACCCGCCACCAAAAAAACAATACCTGAATCGACGGTAACCGTGCTTGACAATGACCTGTAAATGACACCAACAGTATGACAACCCAACCTCCAATAAAAGTATGCAGCGAGACCGCATTGAAAAATGGACTTGTTCTTACCTGCACTGGACACAGGCTTGTTGCCAACAACTAAACCAGAGTGTGGAGAAACCACAAGCTGCGAAAAGAATCTTATTTAAATATCACCGGACGCGCCAAACCAGTGGTGGGTTACATGGGTTGAATATGACTCGAGTAACTGAACGTACTGGGTGAAATATGCCAAAAGTGCAGCCATATTGAAAAGAGTGTGAAGCAGCAAAAGAATACCTAAATACAGCTGTAATAAATAGAAATGTTAATATAGTGCAACAAACGCTGTAGGTACTGAGACTAAACAAAATACTGATGATGTACACCCTTCGAACAAATCAAATTACAATCTAAGACAACAAAAAACACATCAGTAACATGACTGCCAAACGTAAACCAGAGTCAAGAAAAAGAGAACCAAGGACTGATCGAGCTAAAGAAATAAAAATACCAATGAAACAACACTAAAAGGTGCTGTCAAGGAAGCACGAAGGCTCAACCAGCAGTAACTAAACACAGAAGAAGGACACATACAAAAAGGATGGAATGAACTCTGGTGCAAAATACACTGTACTGAATGGATGTGGGCTGGTACCTCATGATTAAATAGCATTTAAAGGGGAAAAAAGAAGGGGGAAAAAAGGAAACAGAGGTTCTAACACTTCCAGATACAACACAATACAAACCATGTTCGGTAAACTTACAGTGATTCTACATGCCAGACAAAGCATATCTGTATACATTGAATGTAAATTCTAAGCTGAAAAGTAGTGACATGCCGTAGTGCACAGGCAAAAATACATTCAAGCCCTGAACACAACTTGTTCGAAAACATTTTTTTTCCAGAATGCAAAAATGGGCACATAATCCAGAGACAATGCTCGCACATAATGCAATTACTTGATATTAAACGTGTCAAACAATTATCGTGATTGAATGAAAGAATGGAGAAAAAAAACAATTGCAGTGCCTGAATTATAGCATGGGGAAAAAAAACATGAGTTGTAACTGCTAGTGGTGAGATGAGAACCTGAACTATGTCCAATGTAAAAGTTTATAAAAAAACTGCTTAAATCTAATTTGTCATTGAGGCCAAATGGTATCATCCTGTTGACATTTTTTATCCAGAAAACTTCTTTCTGAGATAGAATTTGACTGGGGTCTATGCCCTCTCTGGGATGTACTTTCTTTCTTTCTTCTTAACCATTTGTGGTATGCCATGTTAGCTGCCACATCATTAATAAACACTTGCTTTAAAAATCTGCAAATGCTGCAAGAGCATAGGCCAGCCTTCAAAACCTGAAAAGTGTAGACTATAGTGGACAAGGCCTCCTCTGCCCTAACCTTGTTGTGATGGCCATGCCAGCTACATGTCACTGCTTTAGCCCAATAGGGCATGAACATATCCGGGGTTGCAGAAGTTCTCGTGAAGAGGGTCCCTGGCCAGCGGATCAGACTGGACTCTCTCCGTTGGGGCAGGGCCAAGACGGATTTTTATATGGTCGGTCCTTGTTTGTAGCGGCACATTGAGCAAAAAGGTCTACGGGTCTTGAATGGAGCCCACGTTATGTATTAGTGGTTTAGGTTTAATTCAAGCATTTCAATCCAAAACTATTTTGTTGTTTCTCAAATGGCCATAAAGCTTCACCAGAACTCTAATAATAAAGTTCAGAAATTCTCTGTGAAGTAGCTCTTGCCATCAGTTCTCGTGACAGTTCAGCTATCTAGGAGGAAGTGATGTCAGGAGCCTTGACCTTGGCAAAGTCACTGTATGGCATATTTCACATATAAACATGGTGGCTTTGTCAGCACTACACCATTTAAAATGTTGGGGTTTGAAAAGTTATAATATTGGACAGCAAAATTTAGTGAAGTTGATACATTTCTCACTTCTTTAAGTGTCCAATATTTATTTTCTTGGCAGAACCTTACCCCTGGACACAAATTCCTGCAAAAAGGCTTCTTACACCCTAAATGTTTTTGCTAAAGTTGGTAAAGATTTTATAGGATTCACAAAAAGGGCCATTAGGTCTCACATGCGACAAATCCTGGTTAGCTGCTGTATAATTTGGCTAAAACATATTGACAAAGCCAATAGCTCTTGCACAGGAGAGACCAGTTGGTTTTTCCAATGCCTGTTTTCAGCAGCAAGTGTTCCGCTCGTTCAGCTCTTCCTCTGGATAGCAAATGACTCCATGCCAACACTGGAGCTGTGCTCTAGTCCTGGGTTTTTATTTATCAACCTAAAGGATTATGGGAGTGGTAGTCCTAGTTTACTCCAGTTCATCCAATAGAATTAACACAGAATAAAACAATAACTTTTCAAAGAAAAGGGATGAAGTTTTAGACCATTCTGTCCTTGCTGACATGACGCCCTCTGGCAACTTGAACCCTGCACCCCCTGTAATGCTGCCGATTCCTGAGGCCGGATGTAAACACCCAGCCTCTGGCTTCAGCACAGGACTGGAAGGGCCTGTTCAAAGGGCACTGTAAGTGCAAACGGATGACGTAGAGGATGACGTAGATGCTAGGGATCCCTTGCTGGCATGCAGACAGGATGTGTGTGGGCAGTGTGTACTCCTCTGCTCTCAGAGTTAACTATTAACCAGAAGATAACAGGGCCAGGAATACCAGACTCATAGCCAGCTATAGATTTACTTAGGGGCTGTACATGCCATTGGCAGATAACTGCGTGATGTGACCTCACCTGTAAATCATTACTTTTAGGTGACTTAATTCAGCTGAAATTAAACAAAACTGCAACTCCCAGGATACACCATGTTGTGAAAGGAAAAACTACAACCATATCACTCAGTCCTGTATGCCATTGTGCCATCTAGTGAATAGTGACTTTATGGGTGCAGTTTATTTCCCTCACCATTACCAGTGCGTGTTAACCCTATGTGCACCTACAACACCCTACTCTCTGACTCCATGACTTTGAGCTTCAAGAACTTTTTAGAGTTTCAAGAGTTGCACATTCCATTCATGCTCTTCCAGTCTGTGTTTTTTGCTGCAGTGCATTCTGGTACTTGTAGTCCTATGGATGCTGTTATGTCTCTATGTGTGACTACTCTGCGCGATACATGTGTGGGCAGCTAGGTTGTCCTCTGTCAGGGCATATAGTAATTCTCTACGCCCTCACCTATACTGGCAGTAGCAGAGACATCAGTCTAATAAGAGAATCGAAGGCAACACTTCTCGTTCAGTCATTTACAAGAGGTAGAAAGAAACAAAGGACTAAATTGCTTAATAAATATTTCCCTGGACTTGGTCAACAGGTACTCTAGAAAGAAGGAGGCTTTTATTGTTTCTGAGGCTTACAAGGAGGAGATATAATTTTAACAAATGCCATTTTAAATTCTTGCCTACAAGCACCAGTATGGACCGAGAAAAAAAACACAACAGTTTACCCACCTAGGCATGAATGGCTAACCTTGATATTTTCAAGCCAAGGCGTAGATATTTGATAGAAACCTGTCGCAGCTTGGTGACGTTTTTGTAAACGTCTCCAGCTTCACAGCTGGCAATGCTTGTCAAAGAAAAATTGAGCGTAAAAAGTCATACAGCAAACAGATCTAAGCCTGAAATTTCCATGTTTTATGTTAGAGAAGCATATTTTTTGCAGGGCAATTTCTCGGCATTTTTTAAAGAGAATTTTCCGCAAAACAATTTTTTTTGCAATAAATTCCACCAGTATACAAATTATTGAGAATGACAATCTTTTCCATCTTTGTGAAGTTGAAAGCTTTGATGGCTTTCCATAAACATTGCCACTGGATTTATAATTTCTCTCGCTGCTTTACAGAACAGCTCTTCTTGCTGGCCACAGTTTGCACAGAAACATGAACAAGCTCTGGGGCAGTCAAAACAAAACCCTTTCAGGCATAGAGTGACGCATAAATTATGCAAAAAAGAAGGATAGAACTCTGGGTAGTTCTCAAGTTTAGGTGGAAAGCAGCCCCTGTAAGAGCACTCTCAACACCAGCGACACTCTAGATCTGCTCACCTCAAATGTCTGTTTTTCTATCAAAGTTTTGGGGCAGGCATGTTTTTCCACTCTTAATTCGTACATAAATCTCTAATGAGCTGCACCAGATTTGTTTTTTTACTTACTGTGAGTTGACATATTCATTCCTACATATTTTCTATACTCACCAGACTGATGTATAACAAAATGCCATTACCCCTTTTAGCATGATGTACACAAGACTTCCTCAAGGGAGGCTTTGCTGTCTTAAATTAGTTTGCCCTTGTAGAATGCATCTATCTGTAATCAGGCTATCGATGGGCCGGACTCCAATTTCCGCCAGCCTCGCTTTCAAAGATCTAGGTCCACATGCAGCCTCTGTACTGCTGCAAATTTTTTGGCTACTCCAACAGGCACCGAGAAAGCAAAATGGCCTGCTTTGCCAAGCGTCCAAAGTTAGTTTTATTTCTTTATAGTTTTTTTAACAAACATATGCAAAAAGGAAATTGGCAAACATAAATAAAAAAGCATTGACAGAGCCAATGAGTCTTTGTTGGCTACAAGCCTTTTGGCTTTGTCAATGCTTGTTTTTGTTTATGTCATGCATTTTGGATAACTTAAATACTGTGGAAGCTATTGGGCTCTCTATACCCAAAGAAATTGGTTAAAAGTTGAAAAAAACTTTTCGTCTCAAACAGCACACATTGCTATATTGTCCTAGTAGTCCTTGGAACTCACGAAAATGACTAAGGGCCTAATTACGAGACTGGCGGTCCCCCTGGTGCCTCACGCTATGTGGACGCATGCTGGAGGACACAACATGTGCAACCCTGTATGCATGCACCCCAGTTCCTGCACAGCATGGACTTTACAGTTAGAGGCACCGCCGTGGTATTGCTAAAAAATAGCCCGCCAGACAGGAGGAAACTCCTAAACTGGCGGGCGGCCTGACCATGGCTTTGGCCAGCGGGAGCGTGGCGGTGGCGTACCACCCGCTCTTCCAAAAGTTGTAATCGGGCCCTTAGTGTATGTGCATGCATGATGTGAGAAAAATTTGAATGCCGTCATTCACAGTGAAGTTAGCCAATGGATGTTGTGGGCTGCGCTGATTGCACCATGCTGTACGCTTCAGTGGGCGGGAGTAAAATGTGCGTGGCACAACAGCAGACCCCTATGTCTATGTAAATATGTAGCAAAACAAACAAGATGATGGATGGAATGTTGCACAATGGCAAAAACATGAGGCACAGGGTCAAGGCTGATTTGCATATGGCCATGTCCGAACTGGGGTGGTGTGGAGTGCAAAAAAACGATGGATTTAGGCCCAGATCTCTGTACTGGGGTGAATGTATGACATTGTTCTGCATTCTGTCCATCAATTGTCGTTTTTGCATATGTAAATATGTAAGAATATTTATTATGATTATTTGGGAAAACAGTCTGGCAAGACAGCTAAATGCCGGATGCAAAAATGAGGCGCCCTTGCAATGCCAGAAGAACATTTTCCATTTCTGTCCAAATAGACTGGTCACTTTTTCATAGCATGCTACAAATGTTTTTATGAGCATCATGAAAAAATAAAAACTGTATAAAGAACATACTAGAGGTAATCAGTAGTATTTTGTTAAGTGGTTATAAATTATGCCAAATTTTCTAAGAAATGTATTTTTATTGAATTATATATTTCTGACATAGTTGGCGATGTGATGTGGAAAATAAAAAACACTTTACACTAAAAAAGGCTTTTATACTTGTATACTTTGCGGCTTCTATTAATCTTTATTGTATAAGTCTCCTTCTGTTTCTAGCTCTCAGATTCCCTTCTGTATCACTGTGCACTCAAAATGTTTCAGAGCATCAATATAAACTTTCTGCATACTTATATTGGTCCTGCGTCTAGCCACTTACCGTTACATATATGAGGAGAAGGGGCTTGTTGAGGACTTGCACATTTCATGGAGCTGTACCTAAAAATGCTACCATTGTGGGGACCACTCACAATTCTTGCTCAACATCAACAGTGTTGATAATATCTTCATAGGATGTTAAGGCGTAGACTTGCGGTGTCACCAGTAGGGGGCCCCAGAGTACACTGCATTGCATCTAGAGTCTGAAAATATGTCCCTTTTTGCTGGGGTGGAGGAGGCGCCCAATACATGTTTGCATTATTGCCTGTGGTGCCCACCATCCTTGCATCCCTCCTGCCCATCACAGTGTCTCTTCTCTGCTGGCACCAGGGTCATTCAGTTGGTCATCTGCTGACCACAGGTCTGAAGGCTGCCACCAGCTGTGCATGTTTGCATTCCAGCTTCCTCAAGCGTCATTCCTAAGTCTACAGAAAGGAATGTGGTTGTTGTTTTTAATTAAAGTTAGTTGCTTGGTGGGACAGTTAGTGGAGGACACTTTTTCAGCATTTTAACTATTTAATTTGTTTCATGGATGTAAATATATTCTTTTTTGTGCAAGCTCTGGTTTTGGTTAAGAGGCAGGACGCCAACAGTTCGATTTAATACTAGGCCCAGCTAAAATTTTCATTTTGCCCGTGTGATCTCACGTAAATGTCTCGAAATTTAGTGTAATTATCCAAATGCAAATTTGAACATCCCTATTTAATATCTGATTCCTAGCACAGGGAAATACCCCATTTTTACAAACAGGTAAAACTCTCTATTTTAGTGCTTCCAAAACTTTTAGAATGACAATAAACTTTTGCCACCAACCTAGCTTTAATGGATATTGGACATGGGCGATTATTTAATGTAAAAGCAGAAATAGTTTGTAGACGTCACAACCTTTTTTATGCCCATCAATATGGACTTGGGCAAGATTCTGATCAGCCATAAAAGTGTCAGACGGTGAACTGCACTGGAGTCTAGAGCTGAAACACTTATCAGAGTGGGATGCTGGCCTGTGGCATCCTTTCACTAAAATCACAAGGCTTCTGAAAAATCTTGGCGTTGATACCAGTTATCATAGCAATTTTGGAAAACCCTTCTGCAGCAAAGTATGGGGTAAGGCCTCGTAGATATTTGATGTTTCTGTTGAAACAAGACCCAGTGATTTACTGCTGAATATATATAGATATAGATATAGATATAGATATAGATATATAGAGCTTGTAGTTTATTTTATATACTGACATTACTTGTATGTAGTAAGAACTGAAATGTATAATACAATTGAGGCGCCAAAGAACAAACATATATAAAAGTAAGCTAAAAATAAATGAAAAGGTTTAATACAATTATAGCTTATTTGTTTATATAAAATTGCACAGCCATAAAAATGTCAAAGTGAGATTATGATAGCAAGAAAAGTGTATATGTTTTATCAATTGTTAGCTGTTCAAACTTAACATGAAGTCCCATAACGTGTGTGTGTGCTGAAGTGTAGTGGTGTAAGGGGTACTGAAGATGGAAAAGAAGTAGATTGTGTACAGACACAAATTAAATGTGGGAGGAAAATTGTCCAAAATTTGAAATTGCTAAAACTCTAATTTTAGAAAAAAGTTCACTTTTCTTTGAAGTCTCTGGAAAGTGCATTCATTTCATTGTGATAACTATGAGTTTGCTTATTATCCTTAATTATTCGAATGTTATTATTCATATCACTATTTTTTGTTATAAAACCCCTGAGCAACATAATATTCAAATATCAATACAAAAACTGTTCTTGCTCTTTTAGTTGTTTTCCTCTGTCTTTGTATTCTTCCACCTTCATAGAAAGTTTGTCACTTCTGGAACTCAGTATTCATTCCAGTCAAAACTGTAGCCAACACGTGTTTCGTCATTGGTACATAAACCAAACAGACTTCCTCAGGACTGTACAAAAAAAAGATTTGAAAGTCAGAAATGTTGTATTCAGTCTCATCCAAAGAAATGGTCCTCATTCACCAATCATGTCAAACTTGTAAGAATACCCAATCTTCTTATAGGTGTCCGAACTCCAATTACAGTTGTAGTCTCACCCTTTTTCCAAATTTTCGAGAAGCTCCAAGAGTACTCCTATGATCCGTGTTCGCCTGAGTTAATTTTTTTGCTACTATTTTATTGCAGTTAAGACTACTGTTTTGCTATTGTTTTATTGTTGTTATCATATTAGTATTATTTTATATGATAGCATGTTAAATCAGTATTATAATACACTATATTAGTTTTTATTTTCTTATTGTCTGCCAGATTTACTATAATTTTTTTCATTATAATTGTTGTTACTTTTTGTCTTATTCCTTTACGATTTCTTCTCCTCCACAAATGCATGATAGTCGACGCCCATTTGGCTTCTCCGGGGTGATTCCTTCTGGGAAACGCTTGGATTGCACTTCAATTTGTTAAAATCCAAGCAAAGCTACAAAACCCTAGAGGTGAAGAGCCGCTTTACTTAATCATAAGCATAGACCGCGTAATCTTCATTTACACCCAGGTATCTAACCAGTTTACACTACTACCATTTTTATTTGCATTGCTTGAAAAAATTCATTGAAACAATATTTTGTGAATTAAACAAAGTTGTGAGTGTTTGACTAACGAAACAGGAGTTGGTTTATGTCCAATCAGTTTATGATAATCAAGCGTCCTTTCACACAATTTAAGGCATCGTAGGTATGAAATATACCTCTAAATACCTAGGTCTGGACAAGAGTTTGAAATTTTGGGATTTTTTTTCAACTTCCCTGGGAGACCTCTTAGGTTTCCGGGGTTCTCATGCAGATTTCCCAACAGGGGCAGCAGTAAGTCTAGAGGAAGAGTGCAATTCCACTTTTACCTCTGTATCCGGGTGAAAAACATTATTTTCCCTATGGAAACCCACGTCACTCAAGCTCCAAGACATCTGGGGGTGCTCATTGGAAATCCCCAGTCTGGAAACAGGCTTACTTATTTTTGGGGGATTTTGTGATTCTGAGAATTACTCAAGGTGTGTCATGGCCATCAATTAGGATGGAGCAAGCGATAGAGCCTATTGCCTCCCATGTGCATTTTAGTACCCCTGGCAACTACCCTGACTCCCACTAGTGGCAGGTGTCAAGAATGCAACAGCAGAAACTAAATGTAAAACGAGCTCCTATTGGCAGAGGAAAACCTTCGTTATGTCCAAGAAATCTTTCCAAAAGTGCACATTTTGCATTACATACATTTCCAAAAATGTTAAATTTTCGCCTATAATCGGATTTGAGCAGAAGATATCTCGAGTAAACCGTAAAATCATGACTCTGACACATTTTCTGAAACCAGTCTGCACATCTCCTGTGACTGGTGAGCGGGAGATATACCTTGGTCAGCTTTACTTCAAGTACTGCAGCAATACCAGCTAGGCAGAAACGAGAATGTTTGTTTTAGGTGCAGGAATCCTTTATTTCTAGGCCTGGGCGGTAAATTCCGTTCCGTTCTCAGAATTTGGGTAATTTTGCGTTCTGCGTTGAACGCGAAATTGGCCAAAATTCTGCATTCCGCGACTTCGTGAAATTTTTTGCTTGTTTGCGTTCTCAAATGCGTGTTCGCGAGATATTTCCCCCGAGCATGCAAACAACGATTGCGAACAGAAAAAAAGCATTGCGAACAAGTAATTCCGTGTGCTCACGGAATTTCTGCGTGTTCGCTGAGATTTTTTGCCATTTCACGGAAATTTGCGTAACGCGATTACACAAATTCCGCCCACCCCTATTTATTTGCATAACACTTTGTTGTGTGTGGAAGTAAAAAGTTGAGAATTAGACCCCATGTAATTTATAGCGCCTCTCTGGTGTTAGGTGGAGTAAAGTTTCGGATTCTGTCTGTTATTCGTCACCCTGAGGTCTTGAAGATGGAATGGCCCTGCGTGTCCCTCAGCCAGTCATTTCTGATTGGTTGGTTAGTAAAGCAATGTTTGGAGTGCAGAAGTGAACGGCTAATTACTGACCCCATGTCACCAGGGTCACTTTCAGTCAGTCATTGGCAGGTCTGCTGTAAGTAACTGCTCGCCTGTGTTGTTGCATGACTTACAATTACGAGTTCTAACCAGCGAAAACTGGAAAACTAAAAAAATACGTTTTTTACTTTTTGTGTAATGAAAAACTTTGGAACACCAGGAATTTAACGTATATTATAACCCATCATTTAAAAATGAATATATGTCTTTCACTCTTTCCGGTTGTAATAACTGGATGTTTCTGCCAATTATCTTATCAATCAAAATTTGCAAATACACTTCAAGCTCGAGTTTTTCACTAAACAGCAAACCAGTTCGTCATCCTGGTCAGAGGTCAGGTTTCGTCACTTCCTTTAATCTCATGGCTCTTGGGAAGGTGTGTAAAGGTGTTTCATATGATGTCTACATCTCACTGAAATTGGTGAAATGGCTCCACCGATATCTCGACTGGGTTTGTTGTTCGGGTCTTTGTATTTTGGCGTTCTGTATTGTCCACTTGCAGACCACGCCACCCGGCTTTCCCGTGCCAATCGTACCCAAGTCATGTTCTCTAGGTCTTCCAGCTGGAGACCAGGTGAGCCAGCCATACCAGTGCCAGCATTTGACACGTCTTCTTTCCATTTAGTCCAGTTGAAGACCCAACCAACCAGCCTTACCCGCGCTAGCCGAAACGTTTCCTTTTCCATGTCATCCAGTTGAAGACCGGCCACCCCGCCTTACCTGTGTCCACCCAGCCCAAGTCTGTGGAAACGAGAGTCGAAACAAACTGAACAAGAAAAACTGTCCATCATCAGGAGTCAATGATAAAAGGTTATTTGTCAAGCGATACATCCCTCTATGTCAAGTTTTAGTTGTCCAGCATTCCGTGTTCCTTAACAATGTAACATTCAATTAGGGACCTACAATTAAATCTCTAAAAAAAAATCCCCTGTCACCTATTATTACTTTTTGCCTCGTGTGTTTTGAGTTGCCTTCCTGGAATGGAGGAAGTCCAATGAAAATTGATACTTAAAAAATTACAAATGTACCTCTTTGAATTTAAAGGAACAGTACTTCCTGGGCCCTCAAACTATTAGGGAAAAAAGGCTACTTCTAGCTTTCAGACCCCTACTCTTGTCTTCCTACCCTTGGCAAATGCCAAAGAAATGAACAAGTGTGTATTTCTGTAGCTTTCCTTGAGCTCAAGGCTGAAGTTGAGGTGCATTTTTTGAGCTGGACTGACAGTCTACAACTAGGCGGAAGTAGGGATCCGTCGGGCACAGAAGCGTCACCTGACTGAGAGTGTAGTGTAGCAGCACTAGTGTCAGTGCTCTTCCTACATGCACAATTTCCGACACATGCGTGGTTATGTGCCGAAGCCGTGTGCACGGTTCGGAGCCTCACACTTGACTTCAACTACTTCCGGTTTAGGCCACATCTACACCACACACTCTTCCAACCACATATGTAAGCCACGCCCCCCAACCAATCAGGCAAGACAAAAGCGTGCTGTGACCATTATAGTGGTGAATGCGCGCTACATAAATGCCGACAAACAATCACAACTTTAGTACTCGGCAGCAGCCACCCCGCAACCGTTGCGTCACAAATGCCAGTAAATAGAATTTAGCAATATGTGTCTGAATCTTGGCTTCTCTAACGAATCCACATTGTGTGATTCTAAGCACATTACTGTTTGTGTCTTTAAATCAAAATTTGGAGCGCTAAATACAGTGTGAACAATTCTCTCACACATCCGTATAATAGAGGTGTGTGTGAAGGTCGTTATTAGCTATTTGAACCTTGTCAAATGCGGCAACAGCTTCACAGCTTGCAAAGCCAATAAAATCCATTTGCTGGGCTTTAAGTGGGCCAGGTCTCTCCAGATCTCAGATCCCGTAGTATTTTAGTATGGATATTGAATGTCGATATCGAGTCATGCTCTTAACTTTACTGGGAAAGCACGGCTGATTTCTGAATAATTAAAAATTATTACTACTAAACACATTTCTATGGAGGGGAAAGAAGCCCAGAATCAGCCTTCAGAAACTCAGACTTCCCAAGGTTCTAGGAGGTCTGAACATAACGAACTTCAGAACCTTCCAAACAGCCTGCCTGGCAGCACAGGGCCTACACTGGATATCACCAAAGAGTGATTACACCCCGGCCTGGCTCTCCCTAGAGCGGAGACTTCTAGGAGGAATGGAACCCGTGGCACTACTCACAGCGACAAAACACCCCGCGATTAAACAGAACACAATCCTCAGAAACACGCGACTGGCCCTACTAAAATTAGACAAACTGCTAGACATCAGCGTCAGACAATCTCAGCTAGAGTCGCTATGGCACAACCCAAGAATTAAGTACAGGAATAAAACACTGGATATGCACACCTGGTACAGGCAGGGCATAACGACGGTGAGCCAGCTGAAGGAGACAGAGTACCAGACATCATTTGACGAACTCAGACAACAATACAACTTCGACAACATAGAGCTCTATAATTTCCTTAAAATAAGAGTAGCAATAGCCAAAGCCAACATAAACACGCTCGCCCCATCAATAACACAATACGCCAATAGCCTGAACATTACAGGACACCAGGTAGCACACATATACAGAGCCATGACCCCCAAAACGTCCAAATTGAACAACAGAACTGTAAGCCAATGGGAAGAAGCAGCAGGGAGAGAGCTAAGCGAGAAGGATAGGGCAGATTTATGGTCCTCCACATCAAGGAGGAAAGTGACAACGACCCTGGATCAGACAAAATTCTGGCTAGTACACAGGGCCTACTGGACCCCAGCTCGTCTTGCCAACATAGGCATCAGAGAGACTGACTCCTGCTGGAACTGCAACAGGCAGAAGGGAGACCTAGCACACCTCCTATTCAACTGCGCCAAAACAAAGAAGTTCTGGCACTCCATAATCACTCTAATCAATGATATGACAGGAGCCACACTATCAATGGACTTCCACCACCTAATACTGGGATACACGGACCCTTCCATAACAACCGAAAATGACAGAGACCTGATTGACCTCCTGCTTACAGCAGCGGTCAAGACGGTGTTGAATAACTGGAAAGACACAGCAAAAGCCACCTTTAAGGCCTGGTTCAACTGGGTCATTTTCCTAAGGGGAGCCGACACCATAACGTCCAACTGCCAAAGTGACTCAGGGAAAAAGAGCGAGTTATGGCTGTCATTAGACAACTACTTGTCCTCTCACAAGCCACCCTAGACACTCAGACCAGACAATACTACCGAACGCACACATGCACCCTACTCAACAACATAATATGCCTACGTCTCTCTTCATCTTTTGATCTTCTATCTCCTCACATCACCAGGGGGGCGGAAAGATAACCATGCCGGTGGCAAAGGACACGGGGGAAACTGGAATTGCAAGAACGGAGAGAAGAAGATGTAACAAATTGCAGGATGAACTGTCAAGAGCCAAACTAATTAAAGCCAATGTATACAATGCTTGACACCCCCCCCCCCCCCCGGTGCGTTTTTTCTTCTTTCTCTTCCCCCATGTGTTCTCCACCCAGTACCATGTAAATATGCTCTTTATTTTCAATAAAAATTACAGAAATAAAAAAAAAAAAATTATTATTATTTTTTTTTATTTATAAAGTTTTATATGTTCAGGTAATTCATATCAAGGATTTAGTTACTGTTTATATTTCGCATTTTACTGTATTTTGCACTCCATTCGAGGGTTCGCTATTTCTGTGAGGTTGTGTTTTTTGTTCAGCAGATTACTCTTGTACAGTGCATATTTTCAGCTGGGTCGCCTCTACGTGGTTATAACGGCAAGGATAGAGAGCGCTGCTGTACAGGTTCAAGGCAGCACGAATTTCTTAGTGCCCCTCCGTGGGTCAAAAAGGTGTTCAGAATACATAGCCATCCAATCTTTGGCCTCTCTGCTGAGCGCACACAGACAAACACTGACAGAGCAGGAGGGTGTTGGGTACAAGTGAGTTGGTTTATTATATCTGAATGAATAACAGAAAACTCAGAGGAATCAAAATGCAGCTATCAGAATCCCAGAAGTGTACTTTACTTTTTTAAGCCACGCCCATAAATAACTACATTGGTCACGCCCCCTTTAGAGAACCGGCACTTTTTTCCCATCCCATCTAAAGCCCTGTCCATTTGACCTTGAATGTTTACAGACAGGAAAGCGCCTAGAGGCGAATCCGTTTTCTGAGCGCGGCGCTCGGCACGTTCCCCCAGGCCCCGGCGGGCGCTGAGCTGACTCCGTGCCAGCCCTAGTGACGTCCGCGCCGGGTGATGCCTGCGGGTCTGAGCGCTCCCGCGGGAGCTGAAAGGGTTAAGGCGCCCTGGTCCGAGGAAGTGTAACTGGATGCTGAAGCCGATTGAGCGCCGGAGCCCAGCGCCTCCATCACAGGCACGCCACCATGGCAGGGTGAGGAGCTATGCCGCCCCCCTGCGCCCGCAGAGCCCCCCAGAGACCCTCAGCTGCAGGAGCCGGATTCTGTGAGTACCACCCGCCCCCCAGATCTGTCTGACTGGAGCTGGCATTGTGTACATCGGGCTAGCTAAGAGAGGTGTACCCAGGTGGCACTGTGCAGGGGGCATGGGCTAGTGAGAGCAGTGTACCCAGGTGGCACAGTGCAGGGGGCATTGGCCCTGCGCACCCACCCACCACCTGGGCACGTTATGTAATGCCACCCAGATGTGTGGGCATTCGCCCTGGGCATGGGCTGTTTGCCAGTTTGCAACTCTTTTACGCAGCAAACTTTGTCTGTCCTTAAGTGCGTGTGGAGTTGGACTCGGGGTGCCCCGAAGGTGCCTTTGGGGGGTGCGGGGTGGGGAGTTCTCTCAGACAGCGTCACACTGCCAGGGGTCGAGCCCCCGCCGGCGGCTTTGGTGTTCACAGGGCAGTGTTTGCGGTCGTGGGTATGAACTTTGTGTCCTGGCTGTGTGTGTCTCTCTGTGTGATCTGGGGCACGCTTCCCTGGGTGGGAGGCGGCGTGAAGTTAACGGGTGTCTTGTTACAGGAGGTGAGGTGCTCCGGGCCGTGTGTCTGTATCTTATCAGTCAGACCGGACATTATCACCCCGCACCCCCCCCCCCCCCCCCACACGTTTTCAAAACACACAGAGGGAGGTGGGGGTGGCTGCGATTTCTCTTCTCTGACGCAGACGTGCATATATGAATTGTTCTTTTAGGTGTGGATTTCTGTGTTCATGCCACCCTCCAGTGCTTTAAATGGGCCGGTGCTGTCCGGTACTGAGTTCCCACATTTCTTTAATTGGAAAGGGGGAGTACCTGCACTTCTCGGCACTCCTGCAATATATTGAATGGAAGAGTACCGGCACTTCTCAGCACTGCTGCAATACATTTAACAGGAGAGTACTGGCACTTCTCAGCATTGCTGCAACACATTTTACGGGAGAGTACTGGCACTTCTCAGCACGGCTGCAACACATTTAACAGGAGATTACCGGCACTTCTCGGCCCTCCTGCAGTACATTTAACAGGAGAGTACCGGCACTTCTCAGCACTGCTGCATACATTTAACAGGAGAGTACCGGCACTTCTCTGCCTTCCTGCAATACATTTAATGGGAGAGTTCCGGCACTTCTCTGCCCTCCTGCAATACATTTAATGGGAGAGTTCTGACACTTCTCAGCACTGCTGCAATACATTTAACAGGAGAGTACCAGCACTTCTCGGCCCTCCTGCAATACATTTAACGGGAGAGTACCGGCACTTCTCAGCACTGCTGCATACATTTAACAGGAGAGTACCGGCACTTCTCAGCACTGCTGCATACATTTAACAGGAGAGTACCGGCACTTCTCTGCCCTCCTGCAATACATTTAATGGGAGAGTTCCGACACTTCTCTGCCCTCCTGCAATACATTTAATGGGAGAGTTCTGGCACTTCTCTGCCCTCCTGCAATACATTTAATGGGAGAGTACTGGCACTTCTCAGCACTGCTGCAATACATTTAACAGGAGAGTACCAGCACTTCTCGGCCCTCCTGCAATACATTTAACGGGAGAGTACCGGCACTTCTCAGCACTGCTGCAATACATTTAACAGGAGATTACCGGCACTTCTCGGCCCTCCTGCAGTACATTTAACGGGAGAGTACCGGCACTTCTCAGCACTGCTGCATACATTTAACTGGAGAGTACCAGCACTTCTCAGGAGCACACCATTACTCTAAATAGTGCACTTCTATCTTTCCATTTAAAGCTCTGCCACCCTCCAAAGCACAAAATACACATAAAACACTTGACCAACTTCAAACTAATGGCATTTGGACCACCCATGGGGCGCATTACTATACACACACACAAACCCATTCCACGGCTTTGTATAGTGCCACTAGCTGTGGTGGTCGCTTCAGAGAGCTAAGTGCCATTGCACAGTCGGAGCTATACTCTTCTGTACATGTGATGCCTGTGGAAATAGTAAAGACGGTTCCTAGTTGCGTTTTGTTGAATAGGTGGTCAGGTGGTAGCATGTCGGCTCTCGAACTGGGAGACCCAGTTTCGCTCCTTACTTGACTTAACTGTGACCTTGGGCAGATTGGTGCGCGCACGCTGGCTACAAGGTGGTTGTCAGTCTGTCTGAAGGAGACAGACGGAGGGAGTTTTTAGTGTGAACTATGCTGGAAAGAGTGCCTTCTACAAGCTCTCGACAATTGTTTTCAAAGTGGTTCGTGGAATTTCTCTCTGTTATGTGTATTTGTAAAGTGCTTTGTCACCCGCGAGGGTGTCCAGGCGCTGAGGAGGTGCGCGTGCCAAGCCCGGCCTAGGGGAGGTTGGTTAGTCACCCATTAGGGTAATCTCTATTCTGGCACAGAGCAGGAGTGTGTGTGCCTAGCCCTGCCTAGGGTAGGTTGGTTAATCACCCGTAAGGCTATCCTGGCGCTGACGAGGTGTGGGTGCCTAGCTTTGTCTAGGGTAGGCTGGTTAATTACCTGCAAAGGTATCCTGGCGTTGAGCAGGTGTGTGTGCCTAGTCCTGCCTAGGGTAGGTTGGTTAATCAGTTAATCACCCTCAAGTGTATCCTGGTGTTCAGCAGATGTGTTCCCTAGCCCTGCCTGTGGTAGGTTGGTTAATTGAAAAGCCGGGCCTTGAGCTTCTTGCAGAGTTGAAGAACAAGCTCTTGTGTGGGGTGCGAGGCCGTTCCGTGCTATATGACCGATGTAAGAGAACGCACGCGGTATCCCTACTCACTAGGCCTCGCGAGGGTTCTTGAAAGCGCCATGTAAATAACCCTACTTATTACCTCACTGCCATTGGCACCTGCTGACCTCTACAAAGAACTAGTGATGTGCCAGCCCGAGCCCCCAGGCCACATCACAACCTCTGTGTGAGCCAGCCCTCTGCCATCGTCCAGTTCCCCATCACTGGCACTCCCTGCCTCCTGCCCGCTGAGCCGCCCTCACTCAAGCAGTTGAACCCCAGCATCAAGGGCCTTCTCATGAGATCAGAGAGAAGCAACATACAGAGAGCGCATGATAACTGAGAATTGGACTCTTTTTTATCTTGTAATTGTTAATTCATCACAAAGTAGCATCTTTGTTTACGAAAAGTGAACTATTTGCCATGACTCAACCCTTGGCGTCCAGGCCACTGGACATCTGGGGGCCACTTAAGTGTTATTTGCTGGAAATTGGTTTGTCCCCCCTTTTGCAGCAGCCCGGGTGGGTTAGACCTCCGCAGCTGTTTCTGATGCAAGCGGCAGTGCTGTAAGGTGTGGAGAACCACCACCCTCCACAGAAAGAAGCCAAGGCTAACAAGAACTAGAATTTACTCCCCAGCACACGTCATTCGTAGATAATGTTTCCCAGTTACACTAAAACAACCAGTTCACAGTATATAACAAAATAAGACACAAATATGATCCTCTAATTCTTCCTTGATGTTTATTCACGTAGGCCTTCACAACAGCTTCCAACAGCCAACACGTGTTTCGTCCCACATAGGGATGTTGTCCCGCGACTTCCTCAAGGCTAATTCTTCCGTATAAAATCCTTTATTCTGTGATGATAATTCCGGACCACAATGGGTTTCTGTGCATGCGGCGTCTCTCTCAACAGTGTTAGCGTCGCGCTCATTAACCCCTTCACTGCGGCGGCTATTCCGCCGCAGTGCTAAAGGGGCGGGGCGGCCGCGCGGCGGCCGCATGCTGGTGACGGAACCGCTCCGTCACCAGCGTCGGTTGAGCTGTGCTCGTGACGGAGCGGTTCCGTCACGGCCCGCCCCGCTCAATAGAACGCTCAGCGCAGGCGCGGAATTCGCGCTGCGCATGAGCGTTCTATCGAGCTGGGCGGGCCATGACGGAACCGCTCCGTCATCAGCACAGCTCAACCGCGGCTGATGACGGAGCGGTTCCGTCATCAGCATGGGAGGGGTTAAATCACTTTCTGGCCAGTATTCAACAAGCTTGAGAGCGTCTCCTCAAAGCTTCAGGCGACACCGCCACCATGTAAGCCGAGTACGGCGGATGTATGACAGTACAACGCGGTTGTTTTCAACGCGGTACATTACATCGCAGAGATTACAACGCAAGTCGTTACAACGACTTGCGTTGGAGGGCGCAGATTTAGGAATCTTATAATTTTATATTCCAACGCCAGTCCCCGTAACAGTAGGGAAGGTGTTGGAATATAAAATTACAAGATTCCTTATCCCACAGCGCCATCCAGCGCAAGTCGTAGTAACGACTTGCGTTGTAATAGCAGCGTGGTGAAGGTCGTGCGGTGTAAACACCGCGTTGAAAACAACGTTTCCCGAGTACGGCAACTAAAAGACAGGAGGTGGGCCATGACCCTTCACATAAAGGAACGTTTACAGGTTGACTAATCGTTGATTTAGTGACAAAATGTGTATGTTGCCCCAGACAACTGTGTTTGTTATGTACTAGTCCATTTCTCTAAACAGTGTACTTTGTACTGTTGCAATGAGTAATTAATATGCAGTTTTTGTTGTATATCACTGTAAAAATGGAAATTAAATAAAAAAAAAAAAGTAGCATCTTTTTTCAGGGGATGTGGCCTAACTGCTAGGGCGGTCATCCTCGAAGCTGGGGAACCGGGTTCGAGTCTCGGCAGGGACACTCAACATCCTGTGATTCTGGGCAAATCACTTAATCTCCCAGTGTCAAACAAAAGGAATGTGTCCGGCTGTAACACAACAGGTGCTCATGTAAAGCGCTCTGATACCTTCGGGTCGAGTTTGTGTTATGTAAAACGCAAATTAAAAAAAAATGTCTCGGTCACCTACAACATGCAATGAACCGACTTTAGTGACTGGGATTTTGTTAGGCCTGCTGTTAACCAAGGCCTTTCTTCTTTAATAAAAAAATATATACTATACATACTTACTCACTTACTCGAGCAGTTCGATCACATACAGCAGAAACCACATAAAATGTCTGACATCTGTCTGTATTTCTTCTTCACATGAAGCCCAGATTTGAATGATTTTATGAGTTTTATTTTTGTTTGCAAGTGGATTAAACCACCACTGGCAAAGCCAACAGGTTTTGGCCATCAAAGGTTAATTGCATGAACCAAACCTTGGTGGCACACGAGCGTAGTATATAATGAAATGCATGAAATGGTTTACAGAACTTGGAGAAATGGACATTTTAACACATGACTTCACTAAACCCTTCCCCCAGAAATATAGGAGTAAGTTGGAGAAAGAGCATGTTGAATGAATTCACTTTACACACTGCAGGAGCAGGAGCCCCTTCGCTGTGCACGTCGGCCAACGGCCGTCGCGAGCACTACCTCTGTAGTGCTGTGCACGTTCGTTGGCCGACGCGGTCCCTCCCACACGTTAAACCACCGCACAGCAGCGGAATTCGCGCCACGGTTAAGCGATTAACCAGGTGCTCAGCTAAGCGCGAGCCAGCTCAGCCCCTCACGATACAGCTCCAGAAACTCGCATTCAAACTTTTTATTACTCGTCAGTATCTCACCTCCACATATACTCCTCTTGTGGAGCAAGTGCTCCGCAAAATTAAGGCATCAACCGAGCCAGCAGGTTTCCGAATGGTCGCCCAGAATAGTCACCTAATCTGATACCAGGACGGGGGAGAGCCAAGGCAGACATCTCTCATTGACAGTCAACAATCACAAATGCTATTTGCCCTTCTTGAAGTGTAGAAAAGTGACGCAATTGATCAGCCCTGAAAGTAAGCACTTCAGAGAGGCGAGTAACTTGGCATTGACATTTCTGCTACAGGCACCTCACCCCAAAACAATTGATGTTTCACTGGATGCTAGTGACGTGTAATAATTTATTTTTTAGGAGTTTTATATAGCGCTAGCTGGACCCGAGGGCATCAGAGCACTTTACAACAAGTGGCTTATATGCAATCAAGCAAGGCAGAGATCATAGTAGGACATAGAGATTCATGACGAGTAGAGTTCAAACATAAGGACTAGCAAATAGAACAAATAAAAACATGATGCGTACAGGTCATACAAAACGAGTAGCCAATAATATTTCTTCTTCGCGGTGGGGGGAAGGGGTAGGGAATCGCGAGAAAGGCTCATGGGGTGGGCACTGGTTGAGAACTGTCATTGAAAATATTTATTTGCCTTTCAAAACATTAAGGATCCTCTTTAGAGGAAAGAAAGGATAGAGTGCAATGTAGTTTATTATGCTAGCTCAGTGGGTTTATGTACCTGCTGCTATTAGTTGCGATCTATTGCCGGTTAAGACAACTAGAAATCATGTATTTTGGAGGTCATTAAAATGAGTGTATTCTATGGTTTTGTATTGTCAGCGCTCAGAGGCTTCAATCTTTTAGTGCAATATAAAATGTAGGTATTGCTTTCTTTTGTTTGTTTTGCACACAACCAGGAGTTGCATGGGGAATTTTGAAGATGGGTTAAGATTTACCTTTAAGTGAGTCGGATATATCAGGATATTTGGCCATCAAAAGTTTTGAAGACACATCTTTGGTAACAATGTGCATTAAGATCTATATATAATGCATTGTATGTCACCAGAGATATGTTTATTGTGATATTGTGATTGTGATGCAATACAATGCAAAACAATACATTGACCTGTTTAATAGAACACACAACAAAAAAGTAGTGTCTTCTCATTCACATATCACAGTGTTTACCCAATGAAAGTTCACTAAACTAAATGCCTGGCTCAGAAACACATAAGAATTCAATCATTTATATACATGCAATTCATTATTTCAGAAAAACAAGTACAGGAGTGTGACAACAAGGTGCAATGATTATTTTTAGAATGTATATATATGGTGCTGTCACAAATGTGAAATAAATGATCAACTTGTTTGATAGCACAGCGTTCCTCAATTGAATTTTATGATGGAATGGTTTTCTCCATTAACTTGCGTAATAGAATGATATGTCCCCATTAACTTGTATATAGAATGTTGTTAGTGCATTGACTTGTATGAATGAAAGTTGCTTCTACATCGACTAACACAACAGTGTGTGAGAAAGGTGCATCTTATTCTTTGAAACCTTTGTCTAGAGATTCTTCAAATTTACAGTTCACCTCTTGTGAGTGTGGAATGAAAGACAGAAATGTTTACAACTGATTAACTAAGTGTTTTTCTGAACCAAGAGCTGGTATTGTAGCTGGATGCAGGGGTGTGACTATCAATAGTGTAGCAGGTATAGTGGCACCGGGGCTCGGGGAACTCGTCAGAGACCATTTATCACAGATTAGTCGGTGCACAAGTAAATGTCTGATTGTTTGTAAATTTCGGTAGACTACGTATTTGTTTATTTGTAAGAAATCACAATTTTGGCAGGGACAGGAGCTGAGCTGGAGTTTTTGCCAAGGAACACAAACGTTGTTTAATGGAGGAAGTTGGGATTAGAACCGCGGTCTGTCGAACACACTGTTGACGAGACCACACTTTCTCAATATTTCCTCTTATATCAAATTTATCTCTGGTCAGTTCACGCCTCTGCCATCTTATGACTAAAAATGCACCTGCAGAAGGGGATGGTATGTTGAGCGGAGCATCATTAGTTGGGCAACTTCCTGGAGAGCCCCCTCCCCACCCCCTTGTTCACAGGGGATACATGCTCACTAGTAACTAAAACACCTAAAAGATGTCTTTTGCGACTGCTGAGACTTCTGCATCAGCAGGCTAGCACGTTATAACCTTCCATTTCACCCCACCCTGCCGTGGTGCCGCGAGGCTGCCAGAGGCGGTAATGCAAGCAAGGAACATTGGCTCCCGTGCCCTTCGGTTGCGTGTTTGCATTCATTCATTATTTCAGAACTTTATCTTTTGTAAAACCATTAGCAGATAAGTCACAGAAACATGCCTTCAGGGCCCTGCTGCCGTCTGTTATCCAAACCTCAAACGTGTCTTCAAGGCCCGAGGGCGTTAGGTGTCCAGCTTTGTCAAACGACAGCTCCCTATCCCGGCTTTAGCTTATCCTGCTGTGTTCTGTCTACGCCTTGAACCCCGTTCCTTCATTCAGGAATGTAACTATCAATCGTGTGGCAGGTGCAGTCGCACCTGGGCCCAGGAGTTTCCGGGACACAGAAACCACTTATTACAGATTAATCAGTGCAAATGTAAATGTCCGGTTATTTGTAAGTCTCATGAGACCGGGCATCAGTTTATTTGTAGGAAATTAAAATTTCGGGGACTTTAGGTGCCAACTCCCTACTGTTACCCTGCCTGTAAATGAATGTATATATATGTATATAGAGATAACTCTAACCACTGGTATATGTAGTAGAACTTTGTACTCACTACCATTCCTATGTGATTCTTAGAGTTTATCCATTTGTTTCTCTTCCTTGAGCGACTTTACAACTTGTACATTTGCAATTTTTTCTATTTGTATCTCTTCCCTGTGTGACTTTACAACTTGTACATTTCAAATTTTTTACCTGTTTGTATCTTTTATGTAACTCATATAATCCTAAGTCCTTATGTATCGCAACTGGTTCTTTTGTAAAGCGCTCTGACACCTTCGGGTAATGTTCGCGCTATAGAAAATCGCATAAAATAAAATAAAATAAATGATGATTTAAGTGGGGGCAGGTCCCCGTCACCACCCCACACCCTCCGGCCTCAGCAGGTTGGATCTTTTACATGCTGAATCAACACCGCGGCGTTAATGTGCTCTCGCGTCCATGCAAGCGAGGCAGAGCATGCTCGTAACGTCAGCAGGTAAAGCTAATGCAGCCATAAACGCCACTGCTGCCACCAGTAAACAATTTAATGGACATTAAATGTTTCTGGAAACCTGCGGCCCCAGAACAGCTCTGTTTTGGAGCTGATGGAGCTCGTATGTTTCTTCCAGAGAGGCCAGCCGCGTGCAGCCCTTCCCTGGTATTTTAACCCAGCACGTGGCCGAGTTGTTGTGGCGCCACCCGCAGGTCTGCTTAACTCTCGCGTTATCAGCAGGCGCGCGCTGATTGGCTGCCGTCGCCGCACAGGCGCACGTACTGCTGCCTGATTGTGAAAAGACACGTTTGCCTGCGCCCGCACTTGGAACATGTGAGCTGGCAGTCAGCAGAGGTCACGGAGAACGAGGCTGCCCACACGTTCACCCCAGACCTCAGGACTGGGAGTCACTGTCCCTGGAAGCAGAGGAAAAAGGGGGAGGTGTCGACCTAAAAAGTTTAGCAAAGTGAAACCAACACATAAGTTCTACTTTATTGTAGCTTTTAAAATGACAGAGGTTTCTTTGGGAAACATCAATATAATGGGTTATTTCATAGAGCTCTAATTCAATAAAGAATCCATACTTCAGCACTGATAGCAGACATCCAGCCTTGGCCAACTCAATTGTGCTCGTTTATCGGCCTCAGAAGGATGAAAGGCTAAGTGAACCTGCCATGTTTTATGCCGGTGACCAGATGGTCATCCTGTTAATTGCCAAGAACAACAAGCAGGAAATAGTACAAACCTGACTCAACAATGTGCCAAGATGCCTTGGCATAAGAGCAGTCAGTCAGTCAGTTTGATGGCTTTGAACCCCCAGCCTTTACCGTTGTCAAGTCACTTGGATATGCCGTTGACACCAACCTCCTCCTCAAGGAATACATCGCCAATATTTTGCTTGTTCGCGCTTTCAAAATGCGTGTTCGCGAGATAATTCCCCCCCGAGCACGCAAGCAGCATTCGTGAACAGGAAAAAAAGAATAGCGAATGGGTGGAAGAAGCAATTCAGCGTGTTCGCGGAACTCTGCAGGCTCGCAGAGATTTTTTACCATTTCGCCGAGCTTTGCATAGCGCGATTACACAAATTCCGCCCACCCCTACATGGTACACAACTAAAGTACTTCTCCTGCATGTGTTGCAAAGTGTGGTCTACACCCAAAAAAATGGTTGTAGTTGTATGATGATTTCGCCCACAGTGTGGTGTTATGTTTATGGTGTGACATATGGGTGCACACCAGAAGCGGTGTGTGTTATGATGAACTTTTATGGTATGGTGTGAGCACCTAGTTTGGTGTAGTTGATATGCATTGCATGCTCTATATTTTCTTTATGTTGTTGGTCACTGTTTGGTGGTTGTTTTAGTACATTTTATGTTGTTCTCTCAGCGAAAGAGAGGAAGCCTGTTATTTCCTATGTGAGCAAGTTAGTTTCATGCTCCTAGCAGTATTCAGGATTTAGGTACATGTTGGATATTTCTGTTTAGATACTGTGTTTTATGATGTATATTCATGTCTTGTTGTTTCGATATGTGCATGTTTGATTGGTATGTGTAATGCGTTTATGTAATTTGAGTAGTGCGTAAAAGCAAGGTCTTTTCCTGGAATAAGCTTGGGCATGAAGGAATCTCTGTTGTATCCATAGATTAATGGGTCTTGCCTTCTTTCCTAATGCCAGGGGTGGTGCAGCTTGTTTCTATTGGCGGTGTGTTTAACAAAGTCTTATCCTTGCTGCTCCTTTAGTGTGGATTGTGTGATGTTGGAGTGTTCATTGGATGGGTATAGGTCACATGACAATGGGGGGGCGGGCATGATGGCTGTCATTGTTCCTGATGGGTAGGATGATATATGGACCGTCTAAACCTAAATGAAGTTGTAGGATTAAGGCCGATAATGATACATACCTACCAACTCACACGGTGCCACCGTGTGACACACGATATCGGCTCCCATCACACGGTCTCCTATGAGGAGCCAAAATCACATGGTAGCAGGGAAAATGAGCTGAAAACCACCATAGTATTTTTTCAGCGTGTTTTCTGAGGGTTTGAACTGCCGATGTCCATTAAGAGGTGTGAAAACACCCCAGGGCATCAGCTCCAGCCTCAGCAAGCTTTTCGGAGGAGGGGACTTGGGGGCGGCGTGGGATGAGGTTAAAAGTTGCCTCATAGGTACTTCTCAGCACGAGGCCCCACCCCTTCAAGGCCCCGCCCCTCCTCACACAGTGAGATTGTTCTTCAAGTTGGCAGGTATGATGATAGCTGACCTTTTCTAGAATTCTTCCTAGGGTTGCTCGTTCACTTCCTAGCCGGAGACATCTAAATCGCAACTTTTTAGGCGAATTCTGGAGGTGAAACAAAAACAAGAGAGCATGATCACAATCTTGACTTTCCATCCGGGCCGCGTCATGGAACAGCCTCCTGACATCTTGGCGGCTTCATCCCAAACACGTTGCAGAAGCCCTCAGAAGTTGTGTTCTTGAAAACCTGCTTTTCATCTTCCTGAATAAATATTTCAAGATTAATGTTGTGTTTAAGACACTGTTCCACATCAGTTGCAATGTGAACCGAGATCTTGGCTCATTTCTCAAAATAAAGCTTCTCAGACTCCCACGCTAGGCTTTTTGGGAAATTTAGTGATATGGCCTCGAAAGCCGTCACTCTGGCTGTCCGGCTCTCGACACATCTGGGCGCGTGCTTCATTTTAATTCCAGCGGCAGCTTTGTGCAATGTTGTTGAGATCACTCCTTCTCTGGTTGCAAGTTTGTGGACTTCATAGGACTTGATCTGCGAGCAAAGGTTCACACAAGAAAATAATTTTCTTAAGGAAAATTCCTAAGAAAATTACTTTTTTGCAGGAAAGCATTTAAAAATATTTTTCTATGGGGACATTAAACTACTAAATATTGATTTTACATTTTTCATGTTTTTCCTCTTTCTCATCTCATGCATTCTTTTAAAACTTCACTAACTTCACAAAGATTGTAAAGTAAAAAAAAAATGTGAGCCTTTTGCCTTGTTGTCCAGAATTGGAAATCCTGGCCCACTGGTAGCGTCTTCATCAAAAGGGCCACACGCCGCTATAAAATCAACATAATTGTTCCTTTAGTTCTTTAAAATCACTTGGTAACGTCACAAGAACAGCGATGCTAATCGTTATGTGGGTCCTGATAATGTCTTATACCCTTACTTAAATTAAGCCTATCCAAACTTTATTTTTTTTCATTGCTACGTTTATGTATTTCTTGCAAAAATAATGAACATTGCAAACTTGTAAGAAAATTAGCTTTTTGCTTTAAAATTGGGACGTTGCGATGATTTAATATCATATTATCCTCATTTTCAACTTTTTTTGCCTCAAGAATAGTTTGATGTGCCTTTTCCTCACCAGAACTGAGTGACCCATATCAAAAGTTATGCACATTATACAATCTCCTAGAAATTCGCCTTTGAGTTACCAACGCGTAACCAATTTGAACAGTTATCAGTCAAGAGCCTTTTCATCATCGAACACTCCTAAATGTAATATGAATCCCTTTCATGGTGTTATGAAAAGATTTTCAGTTCAAAACATTTTGACCCTCCTGCACAAATAATTCATTAAATAAAAAATACCCAACATGTCTGTCATGTTCTCATAGAATGTATTCTTCTAGTCCAAAGTCAATCCACTTGGTCCATCAGCCTAGTCGAAGGACCAGCACTGGTACCAACATCTACATCCTCAGCGATGCTCAGGTTGTCCCTTTTTGTCCAATAACAGCCACGTACCAGCATCAAACTCTACCGTTTGATGAACGTCTTCCATCGCTTCACATCTAATCTCAAGTCTACTTCAGTGAGAAAATACATCCCAAAGAAGCATAACCTCTATTGTACAGTTTACTTCTGTGACTGGTCTACATTTTTTCATCCTGGGATGTAGCTTCAGGTGGATTCAGGTGCAATATCCATTCATCCGTTATGGCAGTATAGAAAGAGAATTCTATATAGATATTAAATTGTGCATAATTCACTGATTGCCTCTGATGTCGTTTAAGGCTGTTGTCAGTCAAGTTTCAGTCCTTCTTTTGCCTGGGTTCCTTAATTTGTTTTAAAAAGCACAAATGTTTCACCTGTTCTAAAGAAATCTATCCTCATTTTAGGAGACATGAGCTAATGTCACAATATAGAATGTTTGTAAGTTCTAAGTGAAGTCAATCAGATATTAGTGACAAGAGAGAGTCAGTTCTGGTGGAAAAATTGACCTATTATACACTTATCGGTCGGTTTCAGATCATGCTGTGGTACAGAGAGTGATCTCTTAGAAGTTCTGGCTTCAAATTCAGAATGGCTCAGCCAACCCGAATCATGCACAGCTCCTGTCACTCTTAAATTATAGGATGGTGGATCCTGTCGATGTCATGCTCGGCTTCTGTCAAACCTAAATTACAAGATGGCGGATCCTGCCCGAACAACGCACAGTTCCTGTCAGTCCTAAATTTCAAGATGGCGGATCCTGTCCAAGTCATATGCATCTTCTATTGCTCTTAAATCCCACGATGGCAGATCCTGTCCAAGTCATGTTCAGCTTCTGTCAAACCTAAATTACAAGATGGCGGATCCTGCCCGAGCCACGCATAGCTCCTGTCAGTCCTAAATTACAAGATGGCGGATCCTTCCCGAGCCACGCACATCTCCTGTCAGCCCTAAGTTTCAAGATGGCGGATCCTGTCCAAGTCATGTGCATCTTCTGTCGCTCTTAAATTACAAGATGGCGGATCCTGCCCGAGCCACGCATAGCTCCTATCAGTCCTAAATTACAAGATGGCGGATCCTGCCCGAGCCACGCACAGCTCCTGTCAGTCCTAAGTTTCAAGATGGCGAATCCTGCCCGAGCCACGCACAGCTCTTGTCAGTCCTAAATTACAAGATGGCAAATCCTGCACAAGCCACGCACAGCTCCTGTCAGTTCTAAGTTTCAATATGGCGGATCCTGTCCAAGTCATGTGCAGCTTCTGTCGCTCTTAAATTACAAGATGGCAGGATCCTTCCCGAGCCATGCACAGCTCCTGTCACCCTTAAATCATTAGATGGTGGGGTCTGACTCCAGCCAATTGCAGATCATGGTCAATTACATTTCAAGGTGACTAAGGGGCATCGGACTCTTTCGGGAGTCTTACTTGCTAGAACGCGTCAGGTTGGAGTTTGAAACTGCGATTTGTCGGGTGCAGCTGAATTGAGCAAGGTCACAACGTTTGTGGATGGCTACGGAAACACCCACAACCCCTCGCCAGGCGACGACCCATTGATGTGCTGCTGGCTAGTGCCATTTTGAGTGGCCTAGAACTCAATAACGTGGGTGGTGGTCTGTGAGTTTGTGTGTCTGTACATCCGTGTGTATGGAGTCAGGACTCCCGATCCAGCACTTCTGCTAGTTTGGAAGAGTGCCTGGTGGATCTGCATGTAGTTGCACATGTGGGCATATATGTTGCGTGTTGTTTGCAGTCACCACACTGAAGTCAAACCAGCCAGTTGGCTTTGCCAATATGTGTTGTTATTTGACCCCTACCATAAAATCACTGCCTGGTACCGACAGTGTGCCAGCCAGCAGCCCCCAGCCCATACTGACGCTGCCCCCCCTTGGCTCTGGCGCAGGTACCACGTATTAAAAAGGCTCGGCTAGGCGGCCGGTCTTTCAGTTTCCTCGCTCCTCAGCTGTGGAACTCGCTACCGTTGTTCCTGCGAAACACCTCAAATTTGCTTGTTTTCAGGAAAGACCTGAAAACCTGGTTGTTTGCTGGATAATCTTTTCTCTCTTTGGGCCCCTTTCTGTTACTGTTATGTTTCATGCTCTCCTCTATGGTTTGGAGCTTAAAGCGCCGGGACACTCCCTTGGAGTAGCCGTTGCGCTATAAAAGTCCTATTTTAACATAACATAACATAACATAACGGTAAACTTTATAAATAAATAAATAAAGTGCCAGGCAGGCCCAGCCTGGAGAGCTTGGCGCTTTCTCTGAGCACTTGAAGACAGGACGTGAGGCTGACGCATGGGGACGTGAGGCTGACGCGTTCTCCCCGTCCTGGCCGAGCTGTCATCTCGCCCGCTGGGAGAGCTTTTCTGGCAGCCCCGCCGCTCCGGGCCGGAGGGTAGAGTGTGCACCGAGGCCTCCGTCCTCGGGGGATGCTCGCAGCGTCTCTCTCAAGGCCATGCCTTCCCCTTGAGCCCGCCTGCCGGGAGGACTTCAGAGGGACCTCGCCTGGCAGGGGCAGGCGTGCCACACTTCACAGATGCCCACGGAGCCTCGTGACGGGCAGAGCCGGGAGGCAGGTGGGTTCACACAAGCTTCCTTTGATCCTCGGCAACTCACAAATGCAGCGAGTTTGATGCAAGGGTTCAGGGGCCCGACGAGAGAAACTGAGCGCTGCAAGGGCTAACCGAAGGCGTCTCTGGCACAGTTTGGGCCGGTTTGTGCCTTAAATGGCTGCAGAGTTAGGCCAGCGACGGCTTACCTCCGTAGACAGCGGTACATGGTTGCTTGTCACTGTGCCTTGAGAAACATCTGCAGCTTTGCTCTGGAAATCTGGCTGCTTTTCTTGACGCAGCTAAAGAAAATAGCAGGAAATAATAGCACATTACCACGCCCAGAAACCTGCTTTCATAGTAAAGGTGTTTGCCCAAAAGGTGCCTGTACCTACCACAGGGGCAAGACACAGCACTGGGTAAGAAGGTTTCGTGCTCTGGACTGTGGTGTCTGCAGTTTTGGGCTGACTGGTGTCTTAACCCTTTCCATGCTGATGACGGAACCGCTCCGTCATCAGCTGCGGTTGGGCTGTGCTGATGACGGAGCGGTTCCGTCATGGCCCAGGTCGCCTCGCCTGCACAGCGCTGATTTCGCGCCTGCGTGGCGCGTTCTATTGAGCGGGCGGGGCCATGACGGAACCGCTCCGTCATGAGCACAGCCCAACCGCGGCTGATGACGGAGCGGTTCCGTCATCAGCATGCGTCCGCCGCGCGGCCGCCCCTCCCCCTTAACGGAATAGCCGCCGCAGCGATGCGGTTAGATAAGTGAAGCGACGCAGAAGGAGAGGTTTATCGCTTGTCACTTGACATTTACAGGGCGGTGCCGCGTCAAGGTGGGTTTGTAACAGTATGTGCTGACGTCTCTAAGGTAATTATAGAGCAGAACACAATACAATAACTTAACACAAAGCAACATAAAACCACAACAGAAACTTAATAGGGCACACAGAGGGCTTTAAGTGGGCCGGGTCTTTCCGGTGCTCAGCACCAGCAGTTCTAAAAAGCAGGTGCCGAGACGGTTCCCTATCGGGCTCTCCATTTTTGCCCTCACCCTCAGTGAAAAAAATAAATCTTCACTCTGCAGCCGTGCCACCCTTCTCTGCCTTTGATGTAACTTCAAAGAGACTTGTTATAATTCTTTCACACTCTCATCATTTCAGAACTGAAGCATTTTCAGTGTTATATATAATGAAGCCATAGTTGTTGCTGATTTATCTTATGCAACTAACAGTCATTGACAAAGCCAATAGTGCTGGCTTATTGTAGGTGTAATGTGACTTCTTGTATTATATATCTGGATGCAATGGCAGAAGCAGCAAATTAGCAGTCGGGCGGCACACTAGGCTAAGCACAAATTAGCTTATGTGTTTTAAGCCACACCCCTTTTTTTGCTTAAATCATCTGTATTAACCTTTTGTTTGTATTGCATGGTATCAAGAAAGCAGACAGTCAGAACAGTGCTCAAGATGGTTATGGAAAAAGGAGAAAATGTATTGCCAGTAGCTCGGTACACAATATCTATTATCAAATCGTGTGGCAATATCTCAAAAAGAACAGAGCAGTGCTGACAAACCGCAGTGCTAGGTAGCATGTAAATAATGCAGGTACAGTGCAGTTCAAACTCAACTGGGGACATAGGGCACAACCTAATGAGGACAACTTAAGTGAAGGAAGGTTACGGGGAGAGTCGCTCAAGAACTGCTGCCGCATCCAACGTAGCTGGGGGGGTCAGAAACCGTCAAACTTAGGGACAGTGGGGCTCTGAGACAGAGGAGTTGGGGTGGCACGGGTGCTGGCGTTAGACCGCATTCACTCCATTGGGGGAGATATTCTGTGTGATAGTGCTTTGTGGTGTAGTCAGGTTCCCCGTGTCAGTGTCCACCCCCATGAGTTTGGAGAACATTGCATCCCATGAGGTGCCAGGGGAAACATTTAGATGCCCAGTAGGTCCTCCCTGCGGAGCGCCAGCCCCTCTGCCTTCGTCCAGTTAAGCAGGGATCGACGCCAAGCAAGCGGGTGAGGCGACAGAGGAGATTTCCACCTCTTTGTGATCAAGCACTTAGCTGTTATGAGACCCAAGTCTATAAAACGGTTTGGCAGCTCTGTATTTCTTATTTCTACTGAAGAGGAGTAGTGCATGGTTCTCACAAGTCAGGGGAATGGTGCGTGAGGTACAGGTTGTGAGAGTGGCCGTCACCGTGCTCCAATTGTCCGTCATAGCTGAGCAACCCCAAAGCATATGAAGCTTGTCGGCGTCCAATTGCCGACAACGGGGGCAGGCCGCATCTATGCGGAGGAAGTACCTGTTGATTTGGGCCGGGGTGAGGTAGGCCTGATGTAATATGAAAAACTGTATTTGTTTGAATCGCTGGTTACGAGGGATGCGAGTCGGACTGCCAACCACTCCCTATCTGTAAACGCCCTCCCCAGGGTCCCTTTCCATTGAAGTCGAAGTCGGGTAAGATCTATCTCCGTATGTTGTCGAAGTGAAGATGCGAACCAGCGCCTGAGGTGTCTCCCGTTCCCCATCACGTGAAGGTACTGAAAAGTGTGGTGTGTGGGAGTGTCCTGGGCGAGTGTAACCCATTTGGACGCTAGTGAAGCTATGAGTGTTCTGTGCAATAAAAACTGCCCAGGGTGCAGGTTCTCGTCGGCCATGAGTTCCTGAAACGGAATAAGAGTACCCTCCTGAAAAAGGTCTCCCACATCCTGTATCCCTTTCGATGTCCATTGGTGCAATTCAGCCGCCGCCGTGTAGGGATAGAAGGTGCATAAGGGACTGTAGTTCTAGTGAAGAAAGAAACACCTGCGGAAGCAGGTGTATGCTACAGCGAAGAGAAGAGTAGCAGGAGGCCTAAGCTTGGAGCAAGGGTGGAAAACTTGTAAGAGGGTTTTTAGCAGCAGCGGAGGTTGCCGAGAGGCCGTGTCTGATAAGTAACGGGAGGACATCCACCAGGCGATCCACTGCAGCTGGGAGGCCCGATAGTAGTGCTCGAAATTGGGTACCGAAAGACCCACCGTTAAGCCACACCCCTTTGAGGTACCCCCTCCTGCAACCATGAGAAGAACAGAGTTCACTCAATCTGACGCCAACGCAGTGTAGCTGCCCCCATGCGTCAACACTGAAGACAAATATGAGGTTTCATTACAGTCATGTGACACTATGAAGTGAAAATGAGCTGGTTTGTGCTGTGTAACATATTTCATTGATGGAGCACTTTTGTATAAAGTCCTGTTTGACTTTAATCTGATGATATCCGTGTGCAGCAAAACTGTTTTTTGATTAATTTTTAATGACATTTTGGGCCTGTTCAGAATTATTTTCTCCTGACTATATTAATAAAAATACACACAGCTTTGATTATAAGAACTTGCAGCCTGATTCATGTACGGGCCGTTTTGCGTGGCCCTAATAGCGAATCATAGCGACTCGCTATTGAGGACACGCAAAACGGCATTCATGTAGGAATTGCTAAATCAATAGCGATTCCTACATGTTCTCTATTTGCGAGTAGCAATTTGCTACTCGCAAAAAAAGGAATAACTCCCCATTCATTCCTATGGGCCAAAAGGCCCATAGGAATGAATGGGGAGTATCCCTTATTTGCGAGTAGCAATTTGCTACTCGCAAATCAGATAGCGATTTTAAGGGTGCCAGGGGTGTCCAAAGGACACCCTGTAGCACCCCTAAAATGCACATTTGACAGGTGTTGCGCACACACATGTCCAAAGGACATGTGTGTGTGCAACATGCAACTTAGAAAAATGCTTTTAAAAGCATTTTTCTATGTTTTTGCTATTTACTGAGAGGTCTGACCTCTCGGTAAATAGCGGCCCAATTTTGCTAAATCGCAATTTTTGCAAGTGTCATGAATAGCATTTAAGGAATCTCTAATAGAGATTCCTTAAATGCTAATCCTCGCATATTTGCTAATTCCTCATTAGCGATTTTTGCATTTGGGATTGTGAATCCCAAATGCCAAAATTGCACTTGCAAAAGGCAAGATTCTGAGAATCTTGCCCTTTGCGAGTGCAATTTTGCTTCATGAATCAGGCTGTTGGTTTCACTGCACTACAATCGCAGCAAAAAAAAACAATAAAATCCTAACTGAATAGAGCTAACCGCAGCACACTACAACACCACAACACGTCACAATCGCAACATACTAACAAACCACAGACTAACCCAACCCATTATCAACACAAAGAATATACCGTAATAAAAACATTAAATCAATACACTGTATTACAAAAATATAACACATTACTTGTGGTGCAGCTGTGTCACAGTGTGGTTGTGTTCTTTTGGTGAATTATTGTGTTTGATACCAGACTATTTTTGTGATGCATTTTACTGTGCTATGCTTTGGTTATCGTTATGCTGCCATGATTTTTGGTTGTTTTATCGGTTCACCAATTTTTTTGTGGTGTCTGTGTTCTATGTAGTTCTGCTGATGTGATGTCTTACTGTTGTGTTATTGGGATGTTGTGTTGATTTGGGGTGTCATTTTTTTGCAGTTGGTTAGTTGTGTGTTGTACCTCAACTGCAACCTCTCTGCTTGAGTATGCAAATATTTTGTTATTACATATTATCAACACAGAAGAGCTGCGTTCATCAGACAGTGCTAAAAATAGTAGTGTGCGAAATTCTGGTACTTTGCTTTTGTGTAATTATGCAAAAATTCTGCAAAATTGCACAAAAAGTATACATAAAAATGTGAAGTGCAAAACTGACGTTTGGCACTGTATTTTTGCGCAAACTGCATATTCGCATTAATTTGGACGCAAAGTTGGATTTCTAAAAAATTGGAGTGCTAAAAAAGAATTCAGAAAAGCGCCGAAAACAACAGCTGCTCACGTTCTGTCTTTTACGCCATTCCCAACATTTGTGGAAAGCTTTTACTGTGAACTGCGCATTCGCAGAACATTTTTACCATGAATGTTGCGTAATTCTGTGATGTACCATGATACCATAATTTCAGGAATTTCGCATAGAAATAGTAACACAAAATTACAAGTACTGCCCCGCAGTAAAGGCAGCTAAAATGTTTTGTGGCCCAGCTCAGCATCATTTTAGTGTTATGAAAGAGGTACACGATTTATTTTTAATTGAGTCTTTTATGAACACTCTTTGGGAAAATATTCTGTGGCTGAATTTGAGATTCCTGTCGCTTAATCATGGCTTTCCCATTTCCCTTCATTTTGTGATCCTGGGCTAATGTGCTTATCGTCCAAAACTTCCTTCCTGTACCTGAGGAAAGATATGTCCTTAGAAGCAGGCTAAATGCCTATTTGACACGCTATGTAGAGGCCTGGAAAGGACAAGCGAGCTTCTGAACAGTCCTTTAATAGTAGATTAATAGCTCAGTTTGAGGAGTCTCTGTGTAACATTTACAGGTTTGAATGTTTGCTGGGCCCACTCTGCATTTATTACTTGCTATGTCGATAATATTAGGGAAAACCTGAGGTAGGTATTGTATTGTATTGTAATTGCATTTATATAGCGCTTACTACCCCTGACGAGGTGTCCAAACGCTTTTTCGGCGAGTAGCACACTACTCCGGGACCCATAGAGGATTAGTGTTGAATTAGTATAGTGAAACATGCAAGTACATTTTAAGTGGTGGATAGGTTATTCAGTTATTTGGATTTGGAATGATAGCAGAAGGATAGAGGAGGACAAAGGTTTGTATTTATATAGTGCTTGTTGACGCACGCTATTCAGGAAGCCCATAAAGGATTAGTGGTGAATTAATATGGTGAGATATGAAAGTAATTTCACTGGTGAATATAAGTCAGTTATTTGGAGTGAGAAGGATAGCGGAGGGATAAAAGAGAAGAAAGGTTTGCATTCATATAGCACTTGTTACCCCTGATGGGTGTTAAAGCGCTGGTAGTAACACGTAATATTTACAGTGCTGTGAACCCTTTGCAGGTCATGTTGGAGAAATACGTTATTAACATTCACGAGCCGTAGCAATATTTCTACCCCAGTTGAAAATTACTCTAAACCCGACTTGTTTCGCAATGATTTTTTTGTGACTTTCTTCCTCTTAACTGACTCCTGAATTTCGAGGAGCAAACGAGGTCAGCCAGGCCGTGCGGTCACACATTGGTAGCCGCCTAGTTTAACGCGCCCGGAGCATGCTGGGAAATGTGAATCAAGCGTGTTTGGACATTGTGACAGCCCTGTTTGTCCTAAATGTAGACAGAGCTGTATCTGCGGCTGTGTAACAACCCAGTGACGTAACACACACAGGCACCTCTCATGCAGTCGCACATGTGCTTCTAAACGGAGCGCCCCTGCACCCCGGGGCGTCTCCTGACTTTTCGGGGGTCCCCTATCCTTTGAGGGGGGCCTCATTCTGCCCAACATCAACGAGTATCTGTCAGAGACTCAGAAACGTTCAAATTCATTCTAGAGTATCACCTCATCGCTTTGTGCTAGCCACTGTGTAATGTTGTTTGTTTCATTACCACCACCAGTGGTGCCAACCATTCTGCGCATGTGATAGGTTCGATTATGCCCTTGTTCTCTAGTTCTTGTAGCTCTTCCTGCACTGCCTCTCTTACGGCCAGGGGTATGTTCCTCACTTTGTGCGATACCGGTACCGCTCCCTCCTTGAGTACAATCTTGTGTGTAAACTTCTCTAGTCTTCCCACCTTGCCTCCAAATACTTTGGGGTACTCCTTCTTCCATTGGTCTAAGTCCGGCCAACTGTCTTGTTCGGTGAGTAGTATCTGGCCCTTTCCTCCCGGGTCTAGTTTGATGCCCCGATCCCCTTGGTCCAACCAACCCAAGACTGAAGGTCCCTTCTCCGAGACGTACAGTTTACAGATGGCGGTGCGTCCCCTGAATTCGAACTTCAATGGTCTGAACCATGCCATGGGTATGCGGTCTCCGTTGTACGTGACCGGTCGAATGTCCAGACGCTCCAGTTCCGGGCCCAGTGACGGCTTAAATGTCTCGTTCCATACCGCCCTCTGGACTATCGTATAAGGTGAGCCTGTGTCCGCTACTATGCTTATTGGCACTCCTCCTATCGTCATATCCAACACTGGTTTGGTTGACCTCTTGGTGTCGACACAGAGTATCTGGTCGTAGATGCATAGCACGGTGTCTTCTTCTTTGTAGTTGTCTTCCCCTTGGTACTCTTGCTCTTGGTCTACGAACTTCACCATGGTCCTGGTGGATTTCCTGCGGCACACCTTCTCATAGTGTCCTACGATCCCGCAGAACAGGCATTTGGCGCGAAACGCCAGACACTTCCTGTCGTGAGCCTCATGGGCCATGCTTCCGCATCTGTAACAACTCCTTTTGTTATTTCCTGCCTGTTTTCCTGGGGGTCCTGGATTACCTTGCCATCTGTTCGGATACTTCTGCGCCGTACCTTTGAACTTGCCTTCTCTCCGGCGCCCTTCGTCCTCTATCCTGTTCACCATTGGTCTGGTCACCAGCTCTTTTTTCGCCGCCTCAGCACAACGCTTTGCGAGTTCCGCTTTCTTGACTGTCGCCATGACTTCCTTCAGCGTGGCATCTCCGCTCGCCCATAACTTCTCCTGCACGGCTTTGCTCGTGGTGTGCATCACGATCTGATCTTTAATGAACTCATCCTGGAATGCAGCATACCTGCACGTGGAGGCCAATTTCCTCAATGCCGCTACATATTCCTCGACTGATTCTCCTATCTCTTGTTTCCTTTGTTGGAAATTGTATTTGTCGATTGAGACGCAGACCGCAGGGCAAAAGTGTTCATTCAATTCCTCGATAGCGTGGGCGTAGACGTCATCGTCAGTGCTTGCCCGTTGCTTGGGTACTAAGTTCTTGAAAACCCTGAGCCCCTCCAGGCCTAGGTTAAGTAGTAATATTCGTCTCTTCCTCTGGCTTGTAAATTTCTCCTCGTTTTTATCCTCCAGCACTTCTATAAAGTTGTCTATGTATTCTCTCCAATCTTCCCACCGCATGAGGGGTTCCCCCGGTTTGGGTAGGAATGGTACCGTTGCAATAGCTGAAGATGATTGGGCAGACATCCTTTCGCGCTTTTCTGGGGGGCCAGTCCCACTATGGCTCTTGGGGCTGCCTGGCGAGTCGTCCTCCTCCTGTTTATTTGGCTGTCTCTGGGGGCTTTTATTGTCTTCCCCTTCGCCTTTCCCCAGGGTCGCCAGCTCTCCAGCCCGTGGGGTGTGAGGTTGGTGGGGTCCCTCACTGTCTTACCCCCTCCTTCCGTGCCCTCTCACCTCCTTTAGTGGGCTGTGTGGCTCCTTTGTGTGTGGGTGGGCTCTGCCACGCTCTCTGATGTCCTTGTTCTGTGTTTGGTGGGTGGGTCTGTTAAGCACGTCGTGCTGATCAGTCTGTGCTCCTACCAGGGCTCGGTGGTCGGTCTTGCCTCTGGTTCGTTTTTTCTTCTTTTTTTTTTCGTTATTTCCTTGTAAATCCCGTCCTCGTCGCCATTGTAATGTTGTCTTTCACCTCCACAAGGATGACAGGAGTCGCTGTTATAATTTAGGTAGTTTATTCTACTACACGCATCAGAGAGCGCCGAACCGCTCAGTGTTGCCGGCTCCGACACTCGCGCTCTTTCTCAAGGATGCACGCGCATCCCAGCATGGCCGCTGGCGTGCCGCGTCATCATGCTGCTCGCGCCACTAGAGCGCCAACTCTACACACTACACTTTCCCAAGGCTATTTTTTTATTGTTTGCAGTTTTATATAGGGCAAACTCGCCCTGAACCTATTGGAGGCTTTTCATAAGCCTATAGAAAACACTCGGGACGCTGAGGGCTAGGGGGCTGCTCTTAGAAACCACTCGGTACGCTGACGACCAAGGGGGGGCTGCTCTTAGAAACCACTCGGTACACTGACGACCAAGGGGGGCTGCTTTTAGAAACCACTCGGTACGTTGAGGATCTGGAGGATCTGGAGGGGCTGCTTTTAGAAGCCACTCTGTACACTGAAGACCAGAGGGGCTAAAGTGCTTTTAGAAACCACTCGGTAGGTTGAGGACTAGGGGGCTGCTTTTAGAAATCACTCGGCACGTTGAGGACCAGGGGGGCTGCTTTTAGAAACCACTTGGTACACTGAGGATCAGGGGGGCTGCTTTTAGAAACCACTGGGTAGATTGAGGACTAGGGGGCTGCTTTTAGAAACCACTCGGCACATTGAGGACCAGGGGGGCTGCTTTTAGAAACCACTTGGTACACTGAGGATGGGGGTGGGCTGCTTTTAGAAACCAGTCGGTACGCTGACAACAAGGAACAGAGGGGGCTGCTTTTAGAAACCACTCGGTATTTTGAGGACCAGGGGGCTGCTTTTAGAAACCACACAGTATTTTGAGGACCAGGGTGCTGCTTTTAGAAACCACACAGTATTTTGAGGACCAGGGGGGCTGGTTTTAGAAACCACTCATTCTGTTGAGGACCAAGAAGGGCTTCTTTTTGAAACCACTCGGTGCTTTGACGACCAGGGGGCTGCTTTTACTGGTGGATGGAGCAAGGGTTCATCAGCTATTCGACCTGGTAATCTCCTCTGAGGCACCGCAAAGTTTTCTTGGTAATGGTAGATAATTTGACCCTCAAATTATCCAAGAGACGGCCAGCCTCACTCACTACTCTCACATGATATACTAGAGTGCTTGTATGATCACATTTTCCATGGCTGCTTTTAACTCCCAGTCCACCACTGGAATATCCATTAAAATGGACACAGCGGAAAGACTTTTAGGTGAATTGAGCCACTATTGAACTTGCCAAGCGTTGTTTGAAGTACGGAATCACTAGATTCTCAATTTTTTTTTTAAATTGAGTGAAATGTATCCTCAACTGCAGCTAAGGGTTTGTTATATAGCAATGTGTCAAACATTTCTGATAAGCCCTTTTTAGCAAACGTTTGTGCATGCATCCTGCAGCCATGGTTGCGACAATTTGCCAAATAAAGCGAGAGGGAGCGAAGATCGCCCTCAGCTGGGCTACGTTGCTAACAGACATCTTAACTCTTCACATGAAACCTGTGAGACCGTTCCTGGAAATGAGTCTTAAATTGGCCTGGGCCGAGTTCGCGGAGTTCTGCTACGTGAAACTCCCCGAAGTGCCGAAAAAACTCCGCTGTACACCGCAGAGTTCTGCAAGCAGCGGAGTAAGGTAAGTTGCGCTGCTTGCGCTGGTTTTTAGCGCCAGGAGTTTGTCCTACACTGTAAAATCAGCATGAACGGCACCACGCAAGCGCAAGAGGACGCTGCCTTCTTTCTGCCGCTCGAGTAGATGTTCTACTCGAGCAGCAAGTTTCTCAATGCGAGCGATAGCGACCTGCTGTGATAGCCAGCGTTGAGAAATCTCACCCAGGGGGTGGTCTAGTGTATGGTATTTTTCGCTCGCTAACTTAACGTCAGCAAGACGCGTGAGTGGAAAAACTCCAACACGCTCGGTTTTTCAGAACTCCGCACTCTACGCGGAGCGCATAGTGGGCAAAACTTCACGAACTGAGCAGAATTTTACACCCAGGCCTAGTCTTAAATAGATTTCAGTCAAAAGATAGTAAGCTGGGCACGATATCATGCATCGAATTGTAGAGGTGTCCTTCACAAAATGACTTTGTGTGGGGGTGGCTCATTGGAGGTTTCCCTTTGGCTGTGGACAGAGTTCGACCTTTGTTGCAGGCTTAGTAAAAGCTAACCGAAGATCCCATCAAAGTCTCATATTTGTGTGGTGTTCAATGGGATAATCCTGAAATACACAAAATAGTTGCTGCCTTCTGCACTCATATTCACACTCCATCTTTTGAAGCTATTCACACCATCCGGGAAACATCTCCTCTCATAATCTATGAATACCACCGCTTTTGAGTGATAGGTGACTAGTTGACTTTCTAAAAGTGTTCAGAGAGTCATTGCATTTCACACACACTGTGTAACTTGTGATCCATTTGAAAGAAAGACAAAAATAACAGTTTGTGGACTCTGCATGTTATGCAGCAGATGGTGTATTATGGAAAATACAGCAAATCCCTAATGAGCCAGAACATTCAGTGGCCATAACATTGTATAATTCCAGAGATTGTAATGTATGCAAATATCCTTGTTAATTAATGCAGTAGGTTTACCATTTTTGGGTAGTTAGAAGAGGAAAGACAAGTTTATTCCAGGCGTTTGTGAAATTTGCAAACGTGGCTTTTGTGAATTTAGCAAAATGCTTTAGAGCGATGCCAGCTTCAAGGAGTTAGTCCAGTTATGAAGAACAGCACAGAGTGAAACGTGCCGCTGAAACATTTACATATAAAACACCTATAAACATGCTGTTCTGCTTTAGAACTTTGTAGAGAAATTGAGCCATAAAGCTGTCTTGTGGGAAAATTCACCCACAGAAGAAAGTTTCAGAATGTGGTAAACTTTGCCACTTTTTGGAGTTAAAAAACTTCACCTTCCCAAAATGTCTCCTGAGAAATTATAGATTTCCATGCGCCTTTTTTTGTCAAGAATTTCTGGTGGACCTTGGCCAAGTACAGTGCTTGAAATAGAAAAATAGAAGTGCAGGTACCCGTGCCCAGAATAGCTGCTTGTTTCTGAGAAGTGCTGGTAATCTCCAATTAAAAGTATTACATTTTTCTTGAGAAGTGCTGGTACTCTCCAATTAAAAGTATTACATTTTTCTTGAGAAGTGCTAGTACTCTCCAATTAAAAGTATTACATTTCTCCTGAGAAGATCTGGTACTCTCCAATTAAAAGTATCACATTTTTCTTGAGAAGTGCTGGTATCCTCCAATTAAAAGTATCACATTTTTCTTGAGAAGTGCTGGTACTCGCCAATTAAAAGTATCACATTTTTCTTGAGAAGTGCTGGTACTCTCCAATTAAAAGTATCACATTTTTCTTGAGAAGTGCTGGTACTCGCCAATTAAAAGTATCACATTTTTCTTGAGAAGTGCTGGTACTCTCCAATTAAAAGTATCACATTTTTCTTGAGAAGTGCTGGTACTCTCCAATTAAAAGTGTCACATTTTTCTTGAGAAGTGCTGGTACTCGCCAATTAAAAGTATTACGTTTTTCTTGAGAAGTCCCGGTACTCTCCCTCGCAGTATAAAAAAGTGCCAGTACTCAGTACCGGACAGCACTAGCCCATTTAAAGCACCGGCCAAGTAGCAATTGGCCACCAATTCCTTCAGCATGAGAACCACATTTGGTGCACATGAAGCAAGTTAGGTGCCCACGGCTGTGACCACTTTTTATCGACTGCCTCATGTCTGCCTTAGAACTGGTATTGTTCTTCTTTACCAAAGATCCTAAGTCATCCCTTGTAAGTTAGGTGTAGCTCATTAGAACAACAGATGAAAAACAGGACCAAACCAGCAACTCAAATCTGACAAAGTCAAGAGTTAAAACACCCACTTCAAGAAGTAAGAAAATAGTTGAATGCATAGTTGTGTGTGACCGAGACGCCCTGATCAGGCCAGGAAACAAATGTAGAGTGTGCAATGGACAGAAAGAGTCCAATTTTAGGCAAAAAAGATCCCATAGAGGTAAGATGGCATGTTTTTTTTTCCTGATGAGTGTTAGGCCAACTCAGAACAATGTGCAGATGCAGAATGGACTTGTCTGGACTCCACCCACATACACATCCTCCTAGTTTTCTATGTCAAGTGAGGGCTGGTCATGTACCACCACTATCCCGGCCGACCCCAAAACACCACAGAGCATCTACCTCCCTCCCACAAATCATGAACTCACCGTTCAATGAATAAGATGCTTTCACCTGGCCATGTAACAGGACTACTCCAAAGTGCCTTTATTCATTTACTTATTGTGTTTCTATATTTATGATTTGCTTGAAGTCTTCGATACGTATGTAGCATGAAGGCCCCTGATTTCTCGCATTTGATGATATGAGGCTTGCAGTTCAATATAATGCGTTCTCTAAATTTAGTATTATGAGCCATCATTGTACACAAGTACTACTAGTACAAGTACTACTTTGAGTCACCATTGACCTTACCTGCAAATGACTACTGTTAATGGGAAACGCATAAAATTGCGCGGGCAGGCAACCATTGAAGTACAGAATGCACTGTTGCCAGAATCGAGGTAGCAGAAATTTGATTGGAATTCACCAAAAAAGTATGGGGAAGTTTGATTAAGTATTAATGATATTTCTTATTTGTCATGTGTGGATGACGCCTAAATATAGCGTACAGAAATACTGTTCCCACTGGGAATATATTTTATATTATTAACTCTATCAAAGCGATGTCTTATAAGGTACAATTTGGACCAGAAATTTGTGCTAGAAAATATTCACACTACAATATTCTGGTATAACCCCTGCAAATGGATATCGCTCTGAGAGTTGAGATGATAAACAGCACATGTTGTGATGAAAAAAGAAAAGGTGTAGGTGGCATGCATCACTCTCTTCAAATAAGTATTTTAAAACTCAACTACTGAGCAGACTAAACAATTAGTAGCTCTCTCTTAAGTTATAATTAGGGATCTACATTTTATGTGGTCATCCTCCGAGCAAACTATTCCGCTCATAGTTATTTTACACGTCGACGTAAGCCCTTCGGTGATCACAGACCCTGGTCTCCTGGTCAATGTTACTTTGTTTTTTATTCTTTTTATGAACAATGAATGTTCTGTAACATCTCCTGCGGGCTCGTATTCCCCCATGCTTTCTTCTAAATTTCAGGCGGCAGGAATTAAGTTCCTCGTACAAATGCATATTTCTTCTTTTATTTTGTCTTGTTATAGTAAATATTTTTCCCTATTGACAAAGCAGTTCCCCTGCAGTCCCACCAAATGTGGGGGTGATCTATTCTGTCCCCCCCCATCCCAAAGGAGGAGTTACTCCAGCCCTTGGAGATGTTTATAGTAAGCCCTCAGGTTTTGGCTTGAGCATCATTCTGACCATTTCCAGAATTAGAAGGATTCACGCTCATGATCTACAGTGGACAACGCAAGTTACTCCAGAGCTTCCTCTTTCGATTCAAAATAAAGAAAATGCAAGAGGGCCACACCCCTCGCCCGGGGACACCTCCATAAATGTCCAGTTATCTGGATGGATGAAATTGACAGACATCCTCTTCGCGGCCTGGCTGCCCCTCCTTCCTCATCCTCCCTCTGACTTCTGTCCCTCTCAACTTATCATTTTACTCTACTGTGTTTCTTTGTAGTTTGTAGCATATAACCCCCATACATTCCTACGCAACTACGTGCAGAGTTGGTTAAGCTAATAAACCAACCTCAGATTCAGTAGACTGTGCCTTATAAAGCTGCATCTCTGGCTCACCAGGGCTCATCTTCAACATTCAATGGCTGATGGCACTTGCTGACTATAAACTAGTCTCTGTAACAGACACTCTCTAAGTCATGTTAGTTCCCACTAGAAACAGTAAAACATCTGGCTCTTATGAAGCTTTCCTCCAAGTTCTAAGTTGTTTAGACTGTCTTAGTTATATGATGTCATCTTCCAAGGCCTTGCTTGTGTTGTTGCATCAGGAGGTGAAGTGGTCAGTTTTAAGGGTTATCCTGAAGCAGTTGATTTAATACAAACATATATGTGCAAGAAACCTTTCGTACCGGTGACCATTAACATTCTTTACTGGGTGATCTAGTCTGTGCTGGACTGGCACTGTTCCAGCCCTCTTTTGTTCTGGGTGTCACACAAACGGCCATGGGCAGCTCTCCCACAAACACATGCTGAAGGGGGTTAAGTGCTTACCCAAACCTTCTGGGGGTATTTGCAGGCCACAAGAACATACATTCATATGGGGTATTTAGTGTTATTGCAGCAAAAGTCAATGATGCCAAGGTTCCCAGCTCCATCCATGATGTCCAGGGCTTTTCTTTGAATTTTGGGGCTTTTTTTGTTTATTTCATTATAAAGCAGGACTAAAAGTCCCAGAATTCAAAGGAAAAAAATGGAATGGAGCAGCACATCACACATGGACCTGAAGAACTTGGAAGCTGTGAATAGTGGCTCCAGTAGGTACAAAATAAACAATGCATCAGTGTTAGGGTGACCCTAACCTCTCTAGAGTTATTTCACTTGCTAAGCGTCATAGGCTGCCCGGAGCACACTAACCTGCCGGACACTGGAGGACAGCTGTGTGGGTCTTTTTGAGGGCTCTCCCCTCAACAGAGGGATGGACTACATGTTACCCTCCTTCTTTTAGGGTTTTAATGCAGGCTTGCAACCATGATGGGGACAGCACCCTTCCTGGATCAAATGTAGGCATTTCATCTGGTGCCAGGCCAGCCCGCCAATATTGTCACCCACTTGACTGCTATCTTCCCCAGGGCCGCTGGCATCTTACCTGCCAGGTCTGGCTCCAATGAGTCCCCGTGAATGGTACAGTTGATGGTTCCACTCCAATGGAGCAAACTCTAGTGAATCATTCTGTGCTGGTGCCCACCTATCCAACTCAAGCCTTGCGCCACTCTGGGTGACCCTTCCCAGGCAAAGCCTACCAATAGGTTGGACTCCAAGGGAGCGTCTCTCCAGACTCAAACTCTCCCCAATTACTCCTTCTCATGGGACATTCTGGCTCAGGCACAGTTCAGCCACAACCGTCCATCCAACTGGTCATTTCCAATCTGAAACATGGAATATTGGCAGCCAGACCTTGTCCTCACAGACCATCACACCACCATCTCTGTGAGATGGTTATACTCCCTTCCTCCCCCCAAACAGAGTACGGCACTCACGCCTCAGGAAATCAACAATAGCTTGCACCAGCTCACATTGGACTCTTCACCGACAAAGTATTGTATTGCTTTCTTGTATTTGTAAAGCGCTTCTTACCCCAGAGAAGTCCTTGAAGCACCTCCAAGTGGAGGAATAGGTTGACCGTGTTTTATCACGTGGCACATGGCGGTGCAGTTTAGGTGTCACTCATTGCGAGCTGGAGGCGGAGTGCTCCAAGCGTTAGTCCCCGCTATTTATGGGAGAGGAGTAGGATATTCTCTTGCAATTTACGTATCAATTCATTCAGCTACTCATCCCTCAGTAGTAGGGAGGGACCCCTGGTCTGCCCCTAGAAGTTGGAAACCAACACCTGCCCTAGGATCTGAAGGGTGTATTTCTTTCACTTACAGCAAGTTCCCAACACCCCACCCTTCTGTAGACCTTATGTAATCTCCCCTTCCTATCTACAAGCAATTTTCCAGTCCAGGGATTTCAGTAAATTGAGATGTTTGCTTTCCATCACTGATGCAGACAGAACATCTGCTAGTCAGGCACATGACAAGGACATTTCCAAAGCCTGCAGTGTCAGCAGGTGGTTTGCAGCTGACAGAGAGCTTTTGAGGGCAATATGTTTTTTATTGTCTGTACTATAACAGAGTGTTATGTCCCATACCTCAGACTATTAATCATCACCTTGCCACCCTCTTCTGTCTACTGCTTCTACCAGCAAACCTTACCCATTGCCCAGACACCCTCTTCTGTGTATATACTGCTTCACCGAGCAAGTCTTAACTATTGACCAGACACCCACTTCAACGCATATGCAACTTCTCCCAAAAATTAACCATTGCCTAGTCACCCTCTTCCCTATATTGCTTCTCCTAACACATCTCTACATTACTCAGATGTATTCTCCAAATTTAATAAACATCAGTCCGACATCGCCTTCAAGACACTGCTTCTCCCAACAAGTCATAACCATTGCATGGACACTCATCTATATACCATTCCATCAAGTTTCACCCTCAATCTTCCTCAATATGCTGCTTTTTTTAAATCGCGTCACTAGTTGCCAGGCACCTTCTACTATATTCTGCTTCTTCCAACTAGTCTTAAACATCGCCCAGATACTCTCTTCAATCTCCCATCACTCATCTCCCCTACACAGCGTAGCACATAGTGTGGCACAGAAACATACTACACCACTACAACCATCCAATAGACTATGGGCCTTATTTGGGGTTTGGTGGACGACACCTTCCTTCAACACAGGTCGGATGTCCGGTCCACCATATTATAAGAACATTGTAGCTGATGGTACTTGTAATATGGTGAACTGGGCATTCAACACTCTTGGAAGGTGCATCTTGTTCACCAAACTCTAAACAACTCTCAGGCGTTGAGCACGATGCCTCACGCGGTACCACAGGATCACTTCCACCTCCCTGTACAAACATCAAGTAGGCTCTCTCAGCGTGTACCACACACAGAGCACACCTCCACCTCATACATCACACTTCACAGTGTACCACAGAATGGCCTACAGATACAGTCATCTGACATACAGCCTCATAGAGCGTTACAGAACCACAGCGGCCTCCCATATCCACATCAGGCAGCCCTGCTCACCTTGTTCCTCAGATGCAGCCATGCAAACAACCAGTTGCGTGGCTCACAGCCACCTACAGGTCTACCACCGCCTAAGGACTTTGAAATACAGCCTCGCAGAGTACTGCAGTTATACCTCCACGTGCTACCTCCACTGAGCTGACAGTAGACATGTTGCCTCACAGCCTATTGTATGTCTGCATCTACCTCCCTTGCTACCTCAGAAAGTGCTAAAGTCCTACCGCTACCTCTCTGCAGATATTTGGAGTGCCTGGCTCACAGCATGCTACCATTCTACCTCCTCCATCTTCTACCTCCTCTGACCTGACATTAGACATGTTGCCTCACAGCCTACTGTATGTCTACATCTTGCTGGTTCCCAAGGTGCTGTATCTCCACCTTCAACAGGCAAATATCTAACTCCAGACATTGATATGCCTGTCTCACTGCATACAACAGGGCTGCCTCCACCTCCCTTCCATACAATATCATACTTGCTGACTCACAGTCTAAGAGAGGACCAACTTATCTCCCCTGCAGGCAAAACCTCACAAGTGCTTAGATTTGTGTTTGATATTTTCTGAGGAGTAGGAATCACAGACATGTCTCTGGGGTGCTGTGAAAAGATGGTTATCATTTATAAGAAATCTCTGTGGAATGTTGAATTGTAAGGACTGTGCCAAAAGAAACATTTTTGATTTCCTTGAAAGTGGGAATTGCAATTTCAAGAAAGTGTGTTGTCTTTCTAAGGAAACCTCTGTGCATAGCATGCATTTCATGAACTTTGTAAACATTATAAAGCAAATAACAAAGTTTCACGCAACTGCCAAGCTAAACAAGAGTTTGGAAACTTCTGATTAAAATGCTGTTGAATAAATTAAAACCTTTTTAAGCATTAACCACCATGAAATTACAATACCAGCCCCACCCACAGTCCAGGAGTAACTAAAAACATTGCTTTTCTATCTCACAAGCAAAAATAAAGAGTTCAGTTTCTGAGGGCGAGCTTTCAACTCCAGCTGGTTGTCGCCTTTTTATGTCTCGCCTACACAGTGCATGCGCCGTGCTGTGAGACGTGTTGTTTACAATTCAGTGGGCTTACAACCCACTCACAGGATACCATTATATGTTTCCGTTGTCACTCTCATTTGCAATCTTTCATTTGCTTACCTCCCGTAGGCTTAACCTCCTTTCATGTGTTAGCTTCTCCCCGGAGCATGGACAAATACATGTGTTCTTTCTCGTCTTTGCTCTTCCTCTTTTTTTGCAACACACTGTTTTTGTTGTTTTTAGCGTTTGAGTGTTATTTCTGGACTTGCACAGTGCTTCCTTGCTTTAAACAGAGGCATACGGCTTTTTATTTATGCTGATTTCACCCTGCCATCTCGTTAGTTACTTTCGCCCACAACTGTACTACCCTACTCGACTCTAGTCTATGCTACTCCACTCTGCGCCACTTCCCGCCACTATGCGCCACTCTACTCCCTGTCACTTTATGCCACTCCGCTCTAGGTCTACTCTACTCCTTTCTGCTCTATGCTATGCCACTCCAGTCTATGCCACTGTACTCTACGCCACTCCACTCTACGCCACTCCACTAACCTTTAGCCATGCTAAACAGTAGCCAGTCTGCGGTACAACATGGTTAAAAGACATTGGCAAAGCCAATAACTCCCACGTAGGCGAGACCTATCGGCTTTGTTAATGCTTGCTTAAGATGTGGCAATAAAGTTATGCAGGTGACGCACGCCTCTGGTCTTGACGTGCAGTTTGAGTACAGCACTCTCTGAGTCTAGTTTCTAAAGTGAACCTCTTCCGGGGAAGGCTCCTGTGGCCTTCGTGTTGCAGATACCACCAGTGGGAACATCTCCTTCCATTGCATTACAGCTGCTGTTTTCATCCCAGAATGTTCGTTCCGTATCACCGTGATTGTTTGCTGTTTGCCCCATCAATCTCCAGCAATTCATCAAACTCATTGCAAAAGCATCATATTGATGTAACCAAGCACCACAAAACCCCTAGCTGGCCATCATTTTTCAGAGATGTCCAACATTGATTTACAAAGCTACATTTAAGAATAAGCAATAGCGAAGTCACTCATTTTTGCCTTGGCAAGCTGCTAAAATATTTATTCAAAATAAAAAAAAAATAAAAAAAGTAAAGAAAATGAAAGGAAACATCCCACAGTCTAGTGTCAGCAATAGACTTGTAAAAAGCAATGACAAAAATACCATTCCATATGTTATGAATAGAACAGTATGGGTGATTTTTAGCAAGTAGATGTATCTCTATAGAAACCTTTTTTTAATATTAGTTCAATTTATAGGATTATATGAGTCTTGGAGTGTTATAACTTGGCTTAAACCTTATAACGGTTCCTAAAAATGAGAACAATTCAATTTTTTGACTTAGGTTAGATGTGCCATCTCTATACTTTAGGGTATTTAACTGTAAGTATAGTGGATGTAATGTTAGATTTTATGCACACTTAATGAACCTGAATAGAAAATGTGTCATGTATAGAATAAAAAACTATATATGTAACTGAAAAAACTATAAAACAATAAAACAAGTTTTGAAAAAAATAGGTATAGATGAATGTTATTGACTCGAAAAAAATTGACTATATTGACTTTTAAAAACGTATGAAGAATCTAAAGAAAGCAAAGCATTGGCAAATTAATGGACTTGCCAGTCAGCCCTGACACTGAAGGCACTTCTTTTGAGGCATATGTGTTCATGTGATCTTGCAAAATTCTGCCACTCATGTTGTAAGAGAAACTATGGCTAAAGTGGGCTGACCCACTAGTTCTTGCTATATCCTGTGGTGGGTGGAAGAAGAATGTGAATGACAGTTGAAAGGACCAATGGACGAAGAAGGCTGAGTTAAGCCCAGCTGGAACCTAAAATATGGGAATACTCCCACTCCCAGCAGATTGCTGCTCTAAAGGCAATGCAGCCAAAGCGCAGCCACGCCTGAATGTGTCCTGGTGTTGGCAAACTGTGCGGACATACAGCACATCTGGGTGTTTCCAGGGTCTGGCTCAATGAATATATGACGTTACAACGCAATTACAATGCATGCTTTTACAAAGCGGTTTTTACATCGCAACTACCATTACATCGAATGATTTTACAACGCATGCAATTACAGCGTATTTTCAAAAACTACCATTACAACGCATTCCTTTACAACGTTTACCATTACAACGCATACCATTACAATGCATAATACTTTTAGGGCAACAGTAGGGTAAGTGTTGGATAGGGTAGGGTAACAATTACTATTCCCATCTCCCCAAACCCCATGCCCACCCTAAAACTAAACAATCTCCAATACTTACTGTAGTAAATAAATGATGGTCCAATCCATGGAGGTTCTTCAGGAGGATTTATTCAGGATAAGTTGTTAAGCAGAGCCCCGCCAGGAGCAGCCTTCCTGCTGCTCAGCCCATTCACCAACCGACCCACACACACACACCAACATTCTACTCACCAACATTCTTTCAACTCAGTCACACTGGCTGAGCAGCAGGTATAACACATCTCCTCTCTTTATAATAAATACAAAAGAACTCCAAAGGGAATGACAATGAAGTCTGATGCAAGCAAAGGATGGCTTAGGAACAATAGCACGCAACAGAATGATATCAGTACCATTGCAACAGATAAGCAACATAGCCACGATCTGATGCGTCAGAATAAAGATCATAGTTGGAACATTTAATGCACAAGAAATAAAATAGAGAGAAGAAAGGAACACAAGAGCTATAAGAAGAATACTTCATGCACCATCTCCCTTTCTACCACAGCAAAATCCATGCACTACTACACCGCAAACCACAAACAATCCCAGACACCTAAAACATGGTAGCTGGCCAGGCAAACATGAGAAAAGTAAAAAGAGTGCCAACCACAAGGTGTAGAAGAAAACCATCTAACAACAACAACTAAAATTCACCCAAACCCGAAGCATGGGTGGAAAGTGTGGAAAGGCGCTCCACACGGAACCTGTAAAGGTGTACACTCTACATCAAGCAAATCGTAAGAGAAACAGCAATCACTTGAAACAAAACACGCACTCATGAAAATCTGGCTTCAAATCAGCCCTTTACCCAAACTCGAAGTAAGGGCAGTACGCGTGGGACAAAACTCCACACCAAACCAACTGCATAAATAATTGCCCTATGTTAGGGTGGTACGTGTGGAAAGGGCTCCAGACGGAACAAGTAAAAGTGTACAACTCAACGCTCAATCAAATCATAAGCGAAACAGCAATCACTAGGAAAACACTCACTGTTCAAATTCTGGTGGCTTCAACACAGCCCTTCACCCAACCCAAAGTAAGGGCGGTCCGTGAAGAAAGACGCTCCACACAGGACATGTAAAAGTGTACAACTCTTCACCCAAAAAGTGGAAAAGAAAATAAAAAACAGTAATCACCAGCAAACACACACACTCTTCAAAAATGCGGCTTCCTCTTGGTCAGCACAACATAGGCAGAATCACACCCAATAAGAGTAATGAGCAAAAGATAGCACAGCACACATAGTACATGACATGACAAGAGCCACAACACATCCAATAAGATAATGGCACACTTGGCCGCAAACTTAGCAAAATAGAGCAGTATAACACCCATGGCAACAAAGTTGACCAAGGATTGACCAAGGCACATGACAGCAAGTGCGTAAAATGCAGGACACACAGTAGTGCATTGATAAATAGCAGGTATTTCTTGTGACCGAAAGAAAGGAGGACAATAAGCAGCTCCAAGCTGCAAATTAAAACATATATGTATGTTAAACTCCAGCATTAATAAAGACAACAAAATAGAGAGAAAAAAAGATAACCGTTACACAGTTCCAAAGTCTGAGTCCAGTATAAACTCTGAGGCAAACCTGATGAGCGATGTCTCAACCGAAGTTATCGTAGAAGTAAGAACTACACTTTAGCCTCCTTCCATTAACGATATGGAAACAGAAATGAACATATGCTTCACTCCGACACTCACTCGCAATTAAACAGCTCCTGACACCCACAGCACCTTACTCCTCCAATACCATAATAATGTTCTTCAGCATGTTGGTAAAAATGATGTTCTTCGCCATGTCGGTTCGTCACGATTTAGAGAAAGCGGTATTCTAACAGAAGACCATTAGCGGCAGGCATTGCCGGCATCCACTGCAGCTCTTGCTATCATGCAGTCTGACAGGTAACCCCCGGCAGCCAAGATGGCGGCACGCAGAGGAGAACAGCGTTGGCTGGCTCATGACAAGTGCTTGCTCCTCTGACTTCATAGGACACCACAACGCCGCAAGACAGCTCGTGATCAGCGGTGAGAACAGTGCCAGATCTTCATGCGACACCAGAAACGTTTGGTAAGGCGTGCTGGTAGCAATAGTTACGTAAGGCTCGCGGCGCGCATGCAATTCAAATGCTGCATAGAGTAACGCCAATCCTCCGGAAACAGTTAAAGAGCTACCAATAAAAGACTCAGTTTGCCCCACAGAAACTGATCCGAACGGCTTCTGATGCCGAAACCAAAGGCAATGCTGACTTTGGATGTTGCCTCATAAAAGCGCGCTTCTTTTATCATTCATGAACCCCTCTAACTTATGAAGCACACACAGCAAGTAGCTGATGATTCTCTCTACATCAGTAGAGGCTTCAATCATGGAGCACTAGTTCCAGTGCAGCGCTAGACTTTATGGATGTCAAATACACGCCGTTCGGTAGTTAGCCAGACATTGACAGACTTTGTAGATAGGTTTTTTGATGTCTTGCCAGACCCTGTAAATAAAAGATTCACGCCATAACACTCACTGTTGGACGCTGCTCAAATAAAGATGCATATCTCCCAATGACTGTTATCCAAGTTTCTTCATTTAAGGAAGTTTAAACGCCGTAAGCAGGCTGTTCGGGTAGTAAAGGACACTGGTGGGGCTAGTGAGGGCGTTCTTCTCCTTCAGGTTTCAAGTTTCTTTACGTCCTCTTTCCTTAGTAGTTTCCAGCAGTACAATTCAAGTATCTTCACCTCAGGTCTCTCAGTGGCTTCAAGTACAGGTAATGTTTCACATTCACGCAGGTTATTTTCTCCAAATTGTCGCCAAAATATGTAGTAAATAAATGATGATCGAATCCGTGTAGGTTCTTCAAGAGGATTTATTCAGGATAAGTTGTTAAGCAGAGCCCCACCAGGAGCAGCCTTCCTGCTGCTCAGCCCTTCCACCAACCGACTCTCTCTCTCTCTCTCTCTCTCTCTCTCTCTCTCTCTCTCTCTCTCTCTCTCTCTCTCTCTCTCTCTCTCACACACACACACACACACACACACACACACACACACACACACACACACACACACACACACACACACACACACACACACACACACACACACACACACACACACACACACACACACACACACACACACACACACACACACACACACACACACACACACACACACACACACACACACATATTCCACTCACCAACAGTCTCACTGGCTGAGCAGCAGGTATAACACTTACTTTATAATGTGTTGTAATGGCATGCGTTGTAATGGTATGCGTTGTAATGGTATGCGTTGTAATGGCATGCGTTGTAGTGACTGTAGGAGAGTTAAACATTTGCAAACATTCGTGACAAGAATTTTCAATTCTATTAAGGACTAGGAGGCGAGGATTATGCTTTTCTCATTTCTTTAATGAAATGCTCAGCAGCCAATGAATGAACAAAAAACTACATCTCCCATGACCACTAGGGAGTAACCATAGAGTACAGCGTATAAAAGGTCAACACATTAGTCTGTCTTCCTCTTTCTTTGTGGGAAAATGTCCAAGTTAAAATAAAATCCTAAATACAACAGGAACAACAATTCCAAACAGGCCGCTGTCATCCAGAGGATCTTGAAAAAGGCAGCCGAAGAACCATGGGTCCAGAAACCAGGAGGAGCAACCGATTCCGCTGAGGAACAAACATCATCACTTCTGGTCTGAACCTGGAAAAAAGATACGAAGCCATAATATCCAAAGTAATATACTGAACCACAAGTCAGGGAGGGAGAACAAGGAATGAAATATTTGTAACTGCGTATATACAGTCATAATACAGTAGCATACAAATATGAAACACGGGTGGGATAATCCTCGCCTCCTAGTCCTTAATAGAATTGAAAATTCTTGTCACGAATGTTTGCAAATTTTTAATTCTATGTCAGGACAGGAGGCTCCGATTATGCTTTTTTAAAGCTGATCCACCACCACAGAAGCCACACTATCAATAGGCTTAAAATAAAACGTCTTAAACACAGAAGCAGATGACCAGTCTGCAGCCTTCATGATATCAAACAGAGTAACACCCATGGAATATGCTTTGGACGCCATCGCTCCACGCGCAGAATGTGCGCCAAACACAGAAACATCAATTCCTGCTTCAGACATAAGCCCCCGCACCCAGCGCGCCAAGGTAGCTGGAGAGACAGGACGAAAAGGCTTTTGTAATGCAATCAGAAGCTGACCCTGCATGTCTGAGCGCAAAGAAGCGGTACTCACCTCATAATCTTTCAGGCATTGAACCACACAAAGGTTGGGGTGAGAAGGAAAAGAAGGATAAGAAATAGAAGGCGTATTAGATTTGGTACGTCTGGAGAGACGAAAGGAAACTCCTTCAGGAGTGAAGCTGCGACCCGCCAGATCCAAAGCGTGTACGTCCGACACGCGCTTACAGGAGACCAAGCATAGCAACATAGTCAGTTTTGCCGATAGTTGCTTGCGAGATAAGGAAGCATTGGAAGGCCAGGCCTCCAAGAATCTGAGGACAACTGAAACATCCCACAAGGTAACATACTTAGGAGTGGGAGGTTTCGCAAAACGAACTCCTTTAAGTAATCTGGAAACAAAAGGATGTTCACCCGCGGGTTTCCCATCTATGTGGGCATGACCCGCCGAGATAGCTGACCTGAAACCGTTGATGGTCGAATAAGCCAGACCAGAGGTGGCTAAGGAGGCCAAGAAATTAACAATCATGCTGATATCTGCTGAAACGGGATCAACTTGTTGTTGTGAACACCAATCGCACCAACGCTTCCAAGATCCCTTATACCGTTTGTGAGTATTGGGAGCCCATGCCTCACTAAGGAGTTTGGAAGCGTCGCTTGAAAGGCCTGGGAGCGACCAGCGATCCCCGAGATCCTCCACGCGAGAAGGGGGAGGGAGCCTGAGAGGATCAGGGGATGGGGATCTCCGAGAGGGTCCAACAGGAGATTCCACAATGGGGGAAGGAGAAACGGTGGAGCCGAACACATTTCTAGAAGGACCGGAAACCACGCTTGAGCCCTCCAGAGAGGGGCAATCAGAATCAGATCCGTCTGAAATCGTTTGGAGTAGGCCAATACCCTGGGAATCATTAGAAATGGAGGGAAGGCATAGCAGAGGGTCGATGGCCACTGCTGGAGAAAGGCATCCGTGGCCAGAGCCTGCGGGTCCGGCCTCCAACGGTAAAAATGCGGAAGCTGCGCATTGAGGCGTGAGGCAAAGAGATCTAGGTGGCAAGGACCCCAACGCCGATGGAGAGCACGGAAGACCCGAGGATGCAGCCTCCAATCGCTGTAATCCCGGAGATGCCTGGAGTGCCAGTCCGCTACCTGATTGTGGCATCCCGGAAGATACTCCGCAATAACAGTGATCTTCTTCTGCAGACAGAAGTGCCAAAAATCTTTGGCGATCTCCGCCAGGACTTTGGACCTTGTCCCGCCCAGTTTGTTTACATAGCGGACTGCTGATATATTGTCCATCCGGAGAAGGACACAACAACTGGTCTGCAGGGGAGAAAAACATTTGATCGCAAAGGAACCCGCTAGAAGTTCCAGACAGTTGATATGTAGTGTCAATTCCTGAGGGGACCAACGACCCCCGGTCGAGACCGAGCCGCAACGGGCTCCCCAGCCCCACCGACTGGCATCGGATTCTATCACTAGATCCGGGGACACACCGAAGAGGGCTCGGCCGTTCCAGGCCTCCATGTGGTCCAACCACCACTGCATCTCCCACCGGACCTCCTCCGTAAGAGGAATCTGATCGGAATATCCGAGGCCTTTCCGGAGATGAAGAATTTTCAGGCGCTGCATTGCCCTGTAATGTAGGGGACCAGGAAATATCGCCTGAATGGACGACGCCAGCAGACCTACCACACGTGCCAACGACCTCAACGACACAGTCGGTCTGGAAATAACAGATGTCAACTCTCTCTTGATATAACGCATCTTTTGGTTGGGCAAGAGAAGTTGACAAGCTACCGAGTCGATCTGGAAACCCAGGAAATCGATACGTTGAGCTGGAACCAAAACCGATTTCTGAACATTGATTAGAAAACCCAGAGACTGCAAAAGAGTGATGGACAATTCCAGATGTTGAAGAAGTTTGCGTGGACAATCCGCCATAAGGAGGATATCGTCCAGATAAATAATCAACCTGACACCCAGCGACCGAAGATGTTCCACAACCGGTCTCAACAGCTTTGTGAAGCACCATGGTGCCGACGAAAGACCGAACGGGAGAACCTGATACTCGTACCAGACTCCCTGCCAAAGAAACTGGAGAAAACGGCGATGTGGTTTGTAAATTGGAACCGAGAGGTACGCATCTTTGAGGTCCAGTCGGACCATCCAATCCCCTTCTCGAAGGAGATCCCTCAAGAGATGGATTCCCTCCATCTTGAAATGGCGATAGACGACGCCGCCGTTGAAGTCTTTCAGGTTGAGAACAAGGCGAGCACCGCCCCCTTTTTTCTCGACCAGAAAGACAGAGCTGGCAAAACCCTTTGGATGACGGGTGGTTGGAACAACCGCCCCCTTCTTGAGGAGAGAGTCTATCTCCTCGGAGAGACAAACCTGATCCTGAAGAGAAAAACGTAGACAAGGAGGGGGACAAGTCTGATGCATCGGGTGATAGAATTCTATTCTGAACCCTTGAACAGTTTGTAGCACCCAAGCATCGCCGGAGAGCATGCGCCAATTCTGCAGGAAAAACTGAATGCGACCCCCCAACATCACATCGCATGCACGAATCAGGCTCACCTGTAGAGTGGGAATCCTGGTATTGTCCCTGATGACCACCGGAACGTCCTTTGCCGTACTGGCCTTTTCCTTTTCTGGAAGGATAAAAGTTGGCTCTCGATGAATAGCCTGCGTCGTAGGAGCCTCTGTGCTGAGAGGAATTGCCTCTCTGGGACTGATTGGCAGAACCACGGCCGAACGAGCGTCCCCTACCTCGTCCGGCCTTTCCAAAAACCGGGCGCATGGCTCGCCGCAAGGAGGCCTGCGCCTTGTCGATGCCACTGAAGGTGGATACAAAGCGCGTGAGTTCCTTAAGGAATGGCTGACCAAACAGGAGGCCGTCCGCCTCAGGGCCCGACTCAGAAGTGGCTAATTCAGAGAGTCTAGGGTCAAGCTTCAACAAGATGGACCTGCGACGTTCCGCAGACATTGCACAATTTGCATTACCCAAGTGGCAAATCGCCCGTTGCGCCCATTCGATCATCTCCTTGGGGTTCACAAGGGCAGAAGCTTCTTGTGCTCTGTAACCTAGGTCCAAAATCTTAGTGAGAGGCCCAAGCAGGTCTAACAACTTGTCTTGGCAAGACCGCCAAGATCTATCAAGGCCCTTCTTCGGGTCCTTGGCATATTTTTTCAAATACGTGACCATCATAGGGTCAACGTCCGGTGTCTCAGCCAAATGGGCAGACAAATCCGGCCTCGGGCACTCTGAGCGCAACCGGGCACGAACTGAAGCCTCAAAAGGCTGGCGGATATGCGCCTCAATGTAGGCAGCTACAGCTGGAGAAGGCACCCAAGAGGAAGAGTTCGGGTGCAAGATGTCTGCAGGCTCGAAATTGAGCACCGGAGGACGCTCGGGAGCGTCTACAAAATGTTCTTTACAGACCCGTTTTTTAGGTGGAGGAGAAACATGGTCTGAAGATGCGGAAGATAGCACATTGTCCGAATCAGCATCGTGAAGACAAGCAGTTGAGGATGGCGCAGATGCCAAACTTTTCGCCAGACGCTGAAAGTCAGACTTGTGAGGGTTAACAGGCGACTTCGCCGTCTTCTTGGAAGCAGGCAACCAGCCCTGCTGCTGTGCATAAAGGTTGAGATGACGCTTCAAAGGATTGATAGCACGTACTAGTGCTTTGTTAACAGACAGTTGAACACCCTTGTCTAATTGTTCAACTAAATCCTGTTCCAAGGAGCCTTCCTCCTCATCAGCATAATAGTAGTCGTCTTCAGCGTCATCAAAATAGTCAGCCATTCTACACCAAGGTAGAGATAAAATGCCCACAAGACGACTAGAACAATATGGAGTGTTGACAAAAAACACAAGTCAAGGGGGAGTGTTGAGACCCCAAAGCAGGCTTGGAAGAAGCAGGAATAAACCTGACTCGACAAAGAATTAAAATGTGGAGGGAGCCAAAGCCTGCACCAAATAGAACACTCTAGGCAGAGCCTATGCTGCGAAAAAACAACCCAAGTCCTCAAAGACCTCGGTGTCTGACGGGGTTAACTCCGGTGAAAAGGCCGTGGGCAAGACGTCAAACGCCGTCACTCAACCAGCTGAGGAAACACCAACAACCGGAAATGGGACAGCGCGCATGCGCGACTGTCGCCTGCCACCGAAGACCGCCGCAAGAGCGCTCGCGCTCCAAAGCAAAACGGAACCCCTGCTCCCGCTCCACTAACAGCGCGCGAGCAGCTAGGAAGCGCTCGTGCAAGGAAAAACGGAGGTGAGGCACACGCTCCGACAACAAAGCAAACTGCACGCCGGCAGCGGACACAACACGCGCGACGATAGAACGGAGACAGAGCCCCAGACGCGCGACCACAAAGCGCTAAGGCAAAGCACAAAGCAAATAGTAAGCAACAATGCGCCAAGTCAATAAACAGTAACAATATGCAAGAGAGTAAATATAATGCACTTAACTGGCTGCGGAGCAGCAAAGAAAGAGGAAGACAGACTAATGTGTTGACCTTTTATACGCTGTACTCTATGGTTACTCCCTAGTGGTCATGGGAGATGTAGTTTTTTGTTCATTCATTGGCTGCTGAGCATTTCATTAAAGAAATGAGAAAAGCATAATCGGAGCCTCCTGTCCTGACATAGAATAGGATCTGCTTCTAATAGTTACCCCCACTTTTTGCTGATGTTTCACTGTTTTTTAATTAGTCTGACTGGGATCCTGCTATTCAGGACCCCAGCCTAGCTGCTTTCTCCTCTAAACTGATTGCATGTACTTTAGGTACACTCCAGATTGGATTCTGGGGTACCCTTATAAGTCCCTCGTATATGGTATACTTTATACCCCGGGCATAGGTACCCCAGAGGCCTCCCAGGGGCTGCAGCATGTATTATGCCACCCCTGAGAGGCCACTCAAATTGACACCACAGGTCTGCTACTGCAACCTGTGTAAGGTGGTGCATGCACCCCTTACTTAGATATAGGTTCACTATATCTATCTTATCACTTCACATATAAACCTATCAGTCACCCCTATGGCAGGCCTTATCAATCCTGAAGGCAGGGTGCCGGGTTTTATGTGAGAGGGTGCCCATGCAAGAGCAGAGCCCCTCTGCAGCCTTCGGAATCTATTCTTCGGGGTTGTTCTGTGATGCAGCCTACCATATACTCTTTTTATTTTAAAATCTTTATTTTGCAAAGATTCAAAAATTTTAACCATTATTTCGTTCACGAACCATTGTTACATTCATGAGGTGAATTAGCAATAAAGGAACCGTTAACAAAGCACATAGTTAGACAGTAACAGTATCGTTCTATCATGCACATATACGAATTCCCTTTTGTCAATATCCTCTGTCTACATCACCCCTCGCATCCTACCCCGGTATCCTTCCAATGTCCGTCCGGATTCGGTATAGCATTCTATTCCTGGCAGATTTAACTTACAATAAAACAAAAACACAGAAAAACAGTAAAACCTAACTTAGGTCATCACTTGGCCGATGGCCACTCCCGCTTACGATCATTCGTTAGCCAACACACATATACAGCACCATATCAAACATAACACCACAAACCCGCACCACCCCGTAACCCGCCCGAGACAACATGAATGCCCATCCACACTAATCCTCCTCCTCCTCAGAGTCCAAGTCCTCGTGTTCCGGTAGGGGTTCACATGGGTCTCCCCTGTACTTATTCCAGGGTGTCCACACCTTATTCCACTTACGCGGGCAGGCCCGCAGCAGGTATACCGCCCTTTCCTTCACCATGAGGAGGTCTATATTTCTGATCCATCCCTCTACCGTAGGCAGTTCCGGGGCACCCCACTTCTGCGCAATGTCCCTCTTGGCCACTGTCACCGCCAGTGTGACCCATAGCCGGCTATACCTGCCCAGGTCAGTAGGGTCCCACACGTTCAAGAGGCACTTACGGGGTTCCGGCAGGACTGAGCTTCCAACAGCCTGGGAGATGGTGCGCATAATTTGCCTCCAGAAAGCCCGGACTAGGGGGCAGTCCCATAATGTGTGGAGCAGAGTTCCCTCCTCCCCGCAGCCCCTAAGGCAGAAGGGGTGTGTTGCCCTCTGTATTTTATGGAGAAGTGTTCTGGTGTAGTAAGCGCGGTGTAAGATCTTGAGCTGTACTAGTCTGAACCTAGCCGAAATGCCCACCTCCCTCGGTGACGCTAGTGCCTCGTTCCACTCCGCATCATCCATTTCGCCTATTTCTTCCATCCATCTCTCCCTGAGTTTCTGTGTGGGGTCTGGCAGGTTATTAACCAGTTTTTTATATGTGAGAGAGGTCGCCCCTTGCTCCATAAAGTCTGTCAACAGTCTGTCCTCCAGTGGCGACGATTCTGGGAGTGCGGTGTCATGCGGAATTGCCTGTAAGAGTGCGTGTCGGATCTGCACATATCTAAATGTTTCAGTGGAGCTCATACCATATTGTTGTTGGAGTTGTGAAAAGGTAACCACCCCGTCTTTGTCCCACAGATCCCCAACTACGGAGATCCCTATGTGGTCCCACCGCTCAAAACCCTTACAGGATCTTAGGCCACCCAGCGCCTTCGTGTCCCACAGTGGCGTCATCTTGGTGAGCCTCCCCTTCCAACCCAACCTAGACTGCGCTGTATGCCATAGGACTGCCGTATGAAACGTCGGACCGAGTAAGGTCTTAACTTGTGGGAAATTGTACAGTACTGAAAGCATGCTGTCCGTCCCCAGCTGCGACCAGTCCGCCCTGTATGCGGGGTCTACCCGTGGGGCGTGTAACCACTGATTAATAACCTTAAGCTGGGATGCCCAGTAGTACAACTGGAGGTTGGGCAACGCAATCCCCCCTTCAAACCAGCTTCGTACCAATTTATCCTGCGCTATGCGGGCCAGGCCGTTATTCCACATCAAGCTGGACACTAGTGCCGCGACCTGCTTGAAGTATCGCGGCGCCACCACAAAGGGGGTGTTTTCAAGCACATAAAGAAATCTGGGGAGAGCCATCATCTTATATAGTGCCGCGCGTCCAAGGAGGGTCAGCGGTAGAGTAGCCCAGTATTTAACGTCGGTACGCAGGCGTGCCAGAGGCGGCAGCAAGTTCGCGGTATGAAATTCCGCGGCATCCGAAGTGATGTAAACACCCAGGTACTTAAAGGCGGTGGTCGCTAATTGTAGGGGACAGTCGTCCCGCAATAGTGGGGCTGGGCCGTGCAGTACGTAAATAACCGACTTTGACCAATTCAGGGTGTAACCCGACGCCTTGCCGTGTTCATCACACAGAGCCAACAGGGCTGGGATTCCGTCGTTAGGATTAACCATATATATCAACATGTCATCCGCATACAGGGAGACTTTATCCTCCCAACTGTCCTCCCAGGCGATGCCCCGAAACAGTGGCGTCGCTCTCAGCAGGATGGCCAATGGCTCTAATACTAAAGCAAATAGCAAAGGCGAGAGCGGACAACCCTGTCGAGTCCCGCGTCCCAGTGTGAATGGCGGCGAAATGTGTCCGTTTGCCACCACTTGCACCACCGGCGACGCGTATAACAGTCGTACCCATGCAAGATATTTCGGGCCAAATCCCATTCTAGCAAGGACAGCAAACAGATACTCCCACTCCACCAGGTCGAACGCCATTTTGGCATCTAAGGACAAAATTACAGCCTGGTCTGAGAGAAGATGTGCCCGCGCCAGCACCCCATGAATCCTTCGCAGATTCAACGCCGTACTCCTGTGGGGCATGAAACCCGACTGATCGGGGTGTATCAGAGCGTGTAGGTGTTGTGTCAGGCGATTGGCCAGCAGTTTCGCCAGGATCTTCACTTCAACGTTGAGCAAAGAAATGGGCCGGTACGATGTGCACACATTCGCCGGCTTGGCTGGTTTAGGAATGGCCACTATTGTGGCCGTGCGCTGATCAAGAGGAAGTTCCGCCCTCTCCATACTTTCAGTGTACATATCCAACAGGGGTTTGGCCAACACGGAGGCTGTCGCCTTGTACCATTCGATGGGTATCCCGTTAGGCCCCAGGGCTTTGCCGGATTGTAACGTCTGTATGGTCAGCTGGATTTCGTCCTCGGTCAGGTCCGAATCCAAGTCTATTTGCGCTTCCTGCGGAAGCACGGGGATAGCAATGTGTTCGAGCGATGCCCTCGCCTCCCTTTCCGTGACGGTCCGCACCGGGGTGTATACCTCCTGGTAGTGACGTGCTAATGTGCGCACTATGTGTTCAGGGTGTGTCTGTAGTTGTCCATCATGTGAATAAAGACCCTGAATCCCTCTGGCAGTGCCGTCCCGTTTGTCCAACCAGGCCAGCATCTTCCCGGCCTTATCCCCCACGTCGTATATTCTGTGCGCGGTGTTCGCTAGATGCCCTTTAGTGAGGATTGTGAGGTGCGCCTGGTGTTGCTGCTGCCGGATTTGCAGTGTATGCAGGGTGTCAGGGGTGGGGTCCGACGCGTGCGCGGTGTGTGCGGTGTGGAGCGCCAACTCCAAGTCAGCGAGGACCTTTCTAGAATCACGTTTGTGCCCCGTGATTGCCGCTATGGCCACTCCACGCAAGACTGATTTATATGCCTCCCAAAGCACTGAGGGCGAGGAAACCGATCCCACATTTTCGCTAAAGTAGTGTGTTGTGGCCAATTTGAGTTTCTTTCTAATGTCAGGGACCGTCAAATAGTTGGGGTATGTCGGGTACATCCTGGCGCGCTTCTTCTCCTTGGTTGTAAGGTGGAGGGACATGGGGGAGTGGTCAGATATCCCTCTTAGCAGAATCTCCAGTTTGTCCACCAATCCCATTCCCATCCCCAAGAAAAAGAAATAATCAATGCGTGAAAGGCTGTTGTGTGTAGATGAGTAATGCGTATATTGAGTCGCCGTGGGGTTCAACTGACGCCAAACATCTGTGAGGCCCAGTGCGCTCAGAAAACCAGGAAGCGCCGTCGCTCCTCTCGGGCGGCTTCGCATGGGAAAGGTGTCTAACAAGGGGTCCATTATTGCATTGAAGTCCCCCCCAAGTACCACATCACCTTCGGGGAGGTCAAGGAGAAACTGGCCAAGCGCCGGCAGCGCTGTAGAGTGGAGAGCCGGGGGGATGTACACAGACACAACATTGAGGGGCCTCCCCTCCCACTGGCCTGAGAGTGCCGCAAACCGTCCCTGATCATCCGCCTTGCGGCTATCCACTATAAAGGAGGAGTTCTTTTTAAGTAATATCCCAGTGCCTCTGGACCCCGTGGTGAATTCTGCGTGTACTGCCATGGCATAACCACGTCTATCTAGCGCTTTACAAGTAGACCCTGCCAGGTGTGTTTCCTGAAGCATCACTAACTCAGGCCCATAACGCTTGATGGTGTGTAGGACCAGACCTCTTTTTATTTTGTCCCCCAGCCCTCTAACGTTCCAAGTGAGCAGCTTAAGGGCGGGCACCAGTGTCATCGCAGACGCGCCCTCAGTGGGATCAAGTCGTTCCTGTCTCGTCATCTAGACGCGTTTCAAGTGTGACTGAAGTGAGGCAGTGCGGTGCTGCGTGTGAGCAATAACGTGTGCTGGGGTGCCATAAGTGTATGGCCCGCGACAGGACCCATTTCCTCAAGAGAGTAGTGATGACCATTAACAAAAACCTTAACAATACAACTTCCCCCCCCTCCCCCTCCCTGCTCCCCTGCACCTCGGACGAAAACCCGCCCGCAACCCCAACTTGGCAGAGTGCTTAATCCCATCCCTGTCTATCTTACTTGCTCGTGGGGTGGTGAGTCCCCTACAGGCACCGGCCGAATCCCGCCCTACTCAGCTTTATCGGCTTCAAGGTCCCAAAGGCTGCAATCGTGTTGTCCCCCTCGCAGCAAAATGCAATCAAACCCTGACAGGCTGTCCTGAATCGAAGGGGTCTTGAATATTTAACAAGGACCCCCTGAGGATTCGGATACAGCAAAGTTCCTAGGCCAGGGAAAAAGAACCAATTGACAAAAAACAACCTAGGCAACCTATAGAATATAATCACAGACAAATGGCTACAAGAGGTTAAGAAAATGTATATTGCTTTATTCTCAGATTATATATTAAAAAAATGCATAACATATAGTACAATCGACAATGGACATGAATTAAAATTTACTCTCACATAAGTAAAGGTTGAACAAATTTATACATTAGTGGCAAAGAAATATATATACACGAATTCTTGGATTAAAAGGGAAAACATAGAAAAGTGGCCGATAGGATCTCTACGCGCGTTTCGGCGAACCAGCGCCTTCTTCTGGAGTAGCCACACAAAGCTCTAGAACAAAATATTTTTTAAAAACAGAACAACATTGCATTAATGATACATCTTTAAAACTGTATGTATAAAACCATGTAGCAATCTACATCTTAACACTGTAGCCAACAAGTCTTGTATCTAGATAATCTAATATATATCTTTTCATTTCCTAGTGTGAGTCATGAGTCCAATCAGACACAGGTCTTTATTTTACGCACAATTGAAATGGATCAGTACATGGGTACAAAGATATTCATGGGATATAGTGCTTTCCTAATACTAGTTATTTCAAAAAGAGCTTAAAGCCAGAGGCTCAAATGGATATACATGGTATATAAACATATCAACTTTATTATCTTTGGACACATAGATTTAATGATTATTGGTGTTCCTATTCTATTTTTAACATCGCTCGTATAATTCAGATGTATAGCTCACTCTTTCAAGCGATGTTATGTACTAGATATTATATAAGGTGATCATAAAAAGTTGGTACTCACAAGTAGTTTTCAAGTTTTACATCACTGATTATTGAGACGTATAGCCAATGTTTTTTTTGGAAATTTTCAACCAATAGGTCTTTTTCTTGATGCTATTGTTAAAAAAAGGGGGGAGGACAAAGATAGCATTCTTTTTTAGTTTATTTTGTCCCTACCATTCAATTGGATGTATTCGAAAATTAAGAATAAAATTACCTTATTTCGGATATCAAAAGTTAAGTCCCGCCTGCCAGATATGTGTTAAAGATGTATTTCTAGTATCTGGTTTGTTTCAAATATCAAGTTAGTTAAAAGATCTCCCTGCCTATTGATTGTGAAACAAAAGGGGAGAATTTGAAAAATCGAAGGGGTCCCTCTCGAGATCAGAGTCCAATCTCGCTGCTCCTTCCTCACGTGTGGGGCTGCCGGATTGTTGCTCCGCCGGTCGTCTGCTGCGATGGTTCTGGCGTTCTCTGTGCGGGCGCTGGGGCTGGCCCACCTGTCTCCATCCATCAAGCCATTCCCGTGCCACCTCCGGCGTATCAAAAAACCACGTTTTTCCTTCGGCCACAATCCGCAGTTTGGCGGGGAAAAGCATTGAATAAGGTAGGCCCCTGTCACGCAGTGCCCTTTTCACTTCAGTGAATGATTTCCGGCGCCTGGCCACCTCTGCTGTGTAGTCCGGAAAGAAGGCCAGAGTCGCGTTCTGAATTTTGACCGGCGGCGACACCCTCGCCGCCTGCAGAATGGCGTCTCTGTCTCTAAAATTAAACAGCCTCGCTAGCACCGGTCGCGGTGTAGCTCCCTGCTTGGCCGGTCCTCCGGGCACTCGGTGCGCTCTTTCAACAGAGAAAAAGTTCGACAATCCCTTGGGTTGCAATTTGTTTTTGATGAGGTCCTCAACGTAGAGGTCCATGGCCCCCTTCCCTTCTGTTTCCGGAAGGCCTAGGATGCGGACGTTGTTCCTCCGGGAGCGCCCTTCTTGATCGTCCAACCTATCCTGCAGCTGCTTGGTGACCTTCTCCATCCGCGCCATTGCTACTTGCAGATCCGAGGTGTCCTCTATGAGCGATTTCGTGACTACTTCTACTTGAGCCACCCTTTCTGACATTTTCTTAAAGTCCGCCCTCAGCAGAGTAACCTCAGAGGCGATCGAGCCCACCGTCGTCTTCACCTCGGTGAGGGTTTTCATGACGTCCTCCAAGGTGATCTTTTTCGTTCCCTCTGTGTCCGGGGGCGTACCTGCGGAGTGGCGCCCCCCACCCTGAGAGTGTCCATGCTGGCTGTACGCAAACTTGTCAAGTTTTGCCTGTGTCAACGTACTTCTCGTGCCTTTGCCCGCCATGGCGTCGTGGTCGCGGATGAGTAGCCTGATGTCTGTGGCAACAGCGGTGTTTACGCGTTAAGTGGCCGTGTGACCCTCCGTCCACAGGCTGAGCGCAGCTGAGTTGGTGTCCCACTGTCTCCCAGTGCACCGCCACACACTCACGGGGCCCAGGCGCGACCCAGCCGGTCGCTGCGACGGTCAGTTCGCTGGTTTCCTCGCTGTGTGTGAGCGGGCTCCCACTGTTGTACTCCTGTTCCACGCTTCACCGCGGCAGAGTTCGTCTCGTGCCTTCGGGGTGACGCTAGCGGGTCCCCTGCGGGGGGCACCCCTCGTTCCGGGGCAGCGTTATGTTGCCTCTCAGTGGGCCCGACCCACTACAGCCGCCTCTGTGACAGTCACCCCCAGCACCAGGAGCCAGGGTCCACCCAGTAGTCTAAGGTGAGGAGCGTCACTGCGGGGGGTCGGCAGGGCCCCCGGTGTACTCCCTCTCACCTTACCGGAGCGCCGCCGCCAACCCTCCTCACTGTCCAATATGGCGCCGCCCGGGCTCAGGGCTATCTCCGTCTTCGTAGGCACCCGCTGTGTAGTCGAGGCAAGCAACCACACCAAGGCGTTATATTCCCCTTGCTCCCACGGCGGTCGGCATCAGCCAAGCCAAGCGCCGGAGTACTGGTCGGCTCCGTGCCCCGCACGGACCAGGCGGAACCACCGCTCCCCCGCCGTGCAGGATGCACTTCCGCCCGGATCTTCCAGTCACTCCAGGCCGGTGCGGTCAGGCAGGCACAGGCCCCAACACACCGCTGTCGAACGGAGCACTTCCCGGCAGCCAAAAATCCCCGGGGTCGGAGGAAACAGAGCCGCTTGGGTCCCCCAGCCGACGCCGCTTCTTCGGGCGGGTGAGAAAACGGAGAAATGTGCGGATATTTGACACGGGCCGCTATGCCTCAAGGAGCTCCCTGTTTAAGCTGCCTCCATGCTCGGCAGTTGGCCACGCCCCCTACCATATACTCTTAAGTGCATTATAACCTCGCAGTAAATGCTAACTTTAAAACGGCTGCACAGAAACCTGTCGTGTTTGGTGTCGAAACACCTTGGAATCATACCTCCACACCAGTAACTGTTGTGGGAGGTATGATTCCTCCCTCCTAGAGGGAAAAATATGACTACACCGGTACCAGCTTTAAAGAACCCTGGCATCACAAGATGGATGCTGCCAGCCACAGGCACACGTCTGCCCTCCTGCTGCTGGACGAAACTCTGGCAGGGGAGGCTGGACAATAGGTTTCCTGTCACAGGGATGTGTAACCACCTCCCAGACAGGCTTTAGTGTATTGGGGCTGGGTGGGTGCATTCTGAGAGTACTTTGATGTCTGCACTTGGGAGCACATTTGGTGTCCCTGTGCATAGTCCAGCTCAAACCGGTTGCAGGAGCCATTTGCTCCTGCTCTGGCGTGAAACTGGACAAAGGACATGGGTGTAGCCACCCCTCGATCCTGACCCTCCCATAGGTGGGTCCCCAGAGTTCGTCCCACCCCTCCCTTGGGTATAAAGTAGGGACCCCTGGCTACAGGACTTTAGATTTACCTGGCCAAAACTCTGCTACAAAAACCAAGTACTTCGACGATCTACACTGCGCTAGATGACTGAAGAATCTTCCTTAGAGTAAAGGAGTTACTCCCCTGCTAAGCAGGCACCAAAGACGCATCTGACCAGTTTGCAACTCCGAAGCTCCTGAGGACTCCAAAGACTTTTGCAATACAGGAGGTGGGTTTCCAGGCGTCCCCAAGGTTGACTAGTGTGCTCAGCAAATCTGACACCCGTATCCCTTGTGGGGGCCATGCAACCCGAACCCCTGGGCACAGTGTCCATTTGCAGAAGCATCCGCTTTCCGGCGACCCCTGCAGCTGTGCTTTAGGCTACTTGTAGTCCGGACCCCAGCAGTAATTCCACTGAAGATTACTGGCCAACACTCCATGAGTGTGCTGTGGGCAAGTATTTTGTGATTCCTCTCGAGGTCCCTTCACGATCCCTGGTCCGTTGACCTGTGGGTCCCTGTGAAGGCAACTTTTAATTTTCAGTGGGCTTTCCTGGTTGCTCCAGATGTACCCTGACTCTCCATCACTTGGGGAGTCACCAGGACCGTGCTGGTCCTCACCGAAGCATCTTTTCTCTGACCGCATGGGTTGCAGTTGCCAAGGCTTGTTGGTCTTCAATCCGGACACTGACCCCCGAGCACTCGACATCCTGCATGGGACAGCTTTCCTGTGGATTTTGGTCATCCTCGACGTCTCCTAGTCCCCGTGGCTGCAGAGTCAAGCATCACCTCTTCTCACCTGAAGCACCCGACATCGGTGGGCATTCGTCTACCGAGCCCCTGGTCACTGGTAAGTGACCCAGACTCTATCCCCTCTGCTTTCAGGTTCTTCTCATCCCTGATCCAGGCTTGGATCAAACCGGACACTTCTCTTCACGGCAGCAGCACTTTGCAGCATCACACCAATGAAAACAATGAGGATTCACGACACTATTTGACACCTATGCACCCGGCTTCCCTGGGTTAGGTAACATGAGTACTCTGATGCTCACATGGGTGCTGGCCTTAGAACCTTCTAAGTTTGAAAGGATTTGCTGAAAGTCCTCTCCTAAGTGTCCTAAAAACTTTAACATTCCAACTGCAACTTTTCCATAGAGTTGTACAGAGCTCACGTCTGTGTTCTCACACTGCACGCGTCCCCTGTGGATCCCCTATGTCACTACCTTGGGTGGTTCCTTGGGGTCCCAGCAATTCTACATGCTCTAGGCACTATGTCTAGTCAAGTTGTGGTTGTTATACCACTTTCTTAGTATATGGTTTGGTCTCCCCCTGGAGCCCACTGTGTATTGTGCTATGTACTGTCGGTCTGGAGATTTAATATTGCGTACTTTGTGTTCTAATCTCATAAAGAGATTAGTAGAGAGTGTTTAGTAATAAATACATATTTTTATAATAACACCTGTGTGGTTCTCCTTTCATTTGGTCATTCAGGAGGTTATAGACTGGTAAAACAAGTTGTTTTACATTCCTTCTAGACTTAGCCTGAAGGCTGCTCTCCACGGCTGCCACTAGGATAGCTTTCATATAAGGTTGTCTTTAACCTAAGCATCAATAAGGGTTGTTTGGACTGGTACAAGGTGCCCACTATAACTACTGGTCAGCATATACCAGGCCAACTTCTCATAGTGACATGCGTTGTAATGGCATACGATGTAAAAAGCAGTGCAATGTAATGACTGTGTTGTAAGGGATGTTTCCTGGCTCAATAATAGCTGTCGGATCTGGGATCCCCCTGTTTTCCAGCACTCACCTCTGGTCTTTTAGGCTACACAGAGGGCAGGCAGTAGGTCGGTTAAAACCAGAGGTTATCATTGGCATGGATGTTGTCTACGAGCACGTTGCCCAACAGGACTTGCACCATGTAACTAACCGCTTTGTCCAGGATTGCCCCTAGATCAAAAATCTTTTGTCACAGTGTGTACTGTTGAGGGCAACAACACTTCCCCTTTGTCACGGCAACTCTTCGTAAGGCGTGTGTTGGAGAGGACAGGGGTGGATTGCACAAGCAAGTTGCTTTGATGAGAAATTCTGTTTTTTTTCCTAAGTGTAATGGCGCAAACATAAACTGACTCTGAGCGTCTGTTAAGAGCGAACGCGCAGGACCGGGCATGCCCAAGGCCCTAACGTCGAGCGTTTGAACCGGTGCCAGCCCAGAGCTGGGATCCTGTCCAAGACATGATCAGACTTCTGATTAGATTTTTGAACCAGGAAAGCAGGCCTTCTAGGACTTTCAGGATGAAGAGAACAGGGAGCAAAGCAGCAAGGCCCATCCTACAGAGACAGCTTACAACTACAGCTTCCAGGTAGGGCAGGTAAACCGCAAGTCCTTGCACTCACAACTTTACTAACCACTATTAATCCTAATATTAGGATAACATTAAAAAACGTTAAAGTACACTTACACAAGCACACAAGACCAAACACAAACACATCTGAACGATGGCATTCCCTGAGCCAGGTAGAAGTGCCAATGTGACTTAGTAATGGTAAAAAGGGGGAACAGCGTTTACAACGCAACTTTTACAACGCAGTACCTTTACCACGCAACTTTTACAACGCAAGTCGTTACAACGGCTTGCGCTGGGGGGCGGTCTAGGATAGGGAATAGTTAATTTACTATCCAAAACCTTCCATACTATCAACGGGGACTGGAGTTGGAATAGTAAATTAAACTATTCACTATCCAGCACCCCCCAAGGCAAGTCGTTGTAACGACTTGCGTTGTGAAAGTTACGTAGTAAAGGCATGCGTTGTAAAAGCATGCGTGGTAATGACATACATCCGGTAAAAAGCGCTATACAGATAGCAGTTTGATGTAGTAGAAAGGAAATCACTGGTCACAAATGTGGCAGCTCGTTTTCTAGCAAGAATTTTCCAAATATAAGCTAAAAAGTGGGACAATAGAGTGACTGCAACAATTAGGGATTATATGATACAGACCTCGCCGCAATTAATGACATGTTGCATGAACATGTCACATGTGTAGTGTACCATGTCCAGTGTTTCTAGGCCTGTCTGATGGACCCTTGTTAAAACATTTGTTCCAAAAGTCTTTATAGTCTTGCAACAGCTAGTTATCTGTAAATACTCCAGAATACCGCAAGGTGTATCTGATGGCCGAATTCAGGTCAAAGGAGCTCTGCGAAAATCATGAAAATATTGTTTTTAAAACAAGTGATGGAGGAATGCTTGAAAATAGTCTAACCATGGTCAATTTCAATGTTTTTCACCCACTGTGCTACTCTAGACAGAGGCCTACCTTATGCAAATCAGTACTGACCCTGTTCCTCATGGGAACAGGCCTTTCCGACTGCCAGGTTAGCCCCCTCCAGAAGGAAGGTAAAGGTTGTATCCTATGGCACAGCGAGCACTGTGCCCACATCTGAGCATACCCTTGGCTACTTAGTGTGTCACATCGTACACACAAGAGTTGGTGGGACAAGTACTAGCAAATAGTCTAACCATTGCCAATCTCTCTGGGTAGCATCCAAACCGTTCTTTTTCACCCACCGTGCCACTCTAGACAGAGGCTCACTTTATGCAAATCAGTACTGACTCTACTCATCCCGAACTGATAAGCGACCCCCCTCCAGAAAGAACGCAAGCAACCTCGGACAGGTTTCGACTTTGTTAAAAAGCTAGACTGGTTTGTCAAGGCTTGGGATTGTAAGTGCACCATGCCCTGCCATAGGCATTTTTTTCAAGTACTCAGAAAATCTCAGGATATCCTCATATTGTGCAAACTAATAGGAGAAAAAACGAGACAACTCTACATTGCCTTACTTAATATGGAGGCGCGTGCTAGACATGTTTGTAAATTCGGGATACAGATACAGGCCGGTGCAGCTCCCATCAATCCCCCTGGAACGGTGCACTGTTACTGTGCGTAACACAAGATCTTTAGCTGGGCGGAGCTGACGGTGTCATCAACGTCACTGTTTACAGTAATAGGTTAATGGTAATTTAAGTCCTTTCACCGGGACCACATATCGGTGGAAGGTATTCTGTTGTTGTAATAAGATCCCCTAAAAGGACTGTTTACAAGGTCTATCGCTTTAGGTCATGAGAATAGTCGGTACTACTACGGCAAGGTGATACAAGGCACCCGCCCAGAGTGTGGCCAGCGACAAGGTGTCGGATTGTCCTTAAAAGCATCAAATATGTCTCAGTTGCTGGGGTGGGGGAGGGAAAGGGTGGAGAAGCATTGACATCCCATTCCACCTTCAGCATAAAAAGTCCTTGTGACCCCCTTGACTGTGAAGCTACTCCATCCCATGTGCCCTCATGAGTTCTTTATTAATAAAAAAGTTGAAAGCAAAAGTGCTTTCTGTTTTTTTTCCAAGTTTTATGTAGTGCAAACAAGGCCCACCAGGGGGTTTCAGGGTGCTTTACATGAGACTAGCTCCATACTGTGAGCAAGCAGTTCATGCAAGAACATTTCCAAAAGTTGCATGTGATTATAGATTATTGTTGCATAATGGCATTTATTTTTTTGTGCTTCAATTTTTTATTGAAATTTATAAATAGAAAAAATACATATATTATGATAAATGTATGTATTATATAATAAATATATATAAGCATATAGTAAAACGTTCTGATTAATCATATTACATAATTTAATAAATACATAAAAATATAAGTGCAAGGACAAATATATGCATAATGGCATTTACACTAAATGGATTAACAAAAAAAGCTCAAGGGTTATATACTGTTTCCCAATCATCATATTTAAAGATGGAGACATTTTACGCCTGACAGTTTTATGTCTTTCTCCTGATCTAATGCTAGAAAAAGCAGGATTTGTACATCACTGACACTGCTTCATACTAAATTGTTAAATCTAACTGTTGACACTAGCTCTGACACCAACTCCAACCCTGATCCTAATTGAAACCCCTAAACCCAACCCTTGTTCTATGCCCTATTCTTCATTCCGACGGATATAACTCATAATAGGCGGAATTCCATCTGGCTGCTACCGGTAACTCTGACCCCCTGTGATCCCGGCATGGAGTCCGACCCAACCGGTAATCGGATCTTATGACTGTTGTATGCTTGTCGCGTGTTTGTCTTTTTTAAGAAAAGTCCCAAAACGAATCAAAAGGACTAAAACAAAGAGAAGAGAATATTTAGGTTCAAAAAACTCAACAAGACTTCACACAATGTGACACCTCTGGGGAACAAGGTGTTTGAGTGACCCAGTCCATTTCACCGTCTGCTGGAGGGGTGGTGCACCAGAAAATGACGTTACTTCTTTTGTCCATCAGAGCAATACATGAATAATTATAAGTACAGAAGTCTAAAGTTTTTCTTATGAGCAGACTGACAGAGATGCCGAAAGCTAGGGTTGTTGAATTCAAACACTTGATAGTTTTTATTCCACCTCATGCCTGTCTTCCACCCCACACTTCCTGTCTCTTTATTTAATGAAACCCGAGGCTGCCTGGTCTTGATTCCACCTCATGCCTCTTTCTTCCAACCTACACTATCTTACTCTTTATCTCATGAAAACAGAGGCTGCCTGGTCTTGATTCCACCTCATGCCTCTTTCTTCCATCACTCTACACTTCCTGTCTCTTTATCCCATGAATACCGAGGCTGCCTGGTCTTGATTCCACCTCATGCCTCTTTCTTCCTCCCCCTACACTTCCTGTCTCTTTATCTCATGAATACCGAGGCTGCCTGGTCTTGATTCCACCTCATGCCTCTTTCTTCCAACCTACACTATCTTACTCTTTATCTCATGAAAACAGAGGCTGCCTGGTCTTGATTCCACCTCATGCCTCTTTCTTCCATCACTCTACACTTCCTGTCTCTTTATCCCATGAATACCGAGGCTGCCTGGTCTTGATTCCACCTCATGCCTCTTTCTTCCTCCCCCTACACTTCCTGTCTCTTTATCTCATGAATACCTAGGCTGCCTGGTCTTGATTCCACCTCATGCCTCTTTCTTCCACCACCCTTCACTTCCTGTCTCTTTATCTCATGAATGTAGAGGCTGTCTGGTCTTGATTCCGTCTCATGCCTCTTTCTTCCACCCCCTACACTTCCTGTCTCTTTATCGCATGAATACCGAGGCTGCCTGGTCTTGATTCCACCTCATGCCTCTTTGTTCCACCCCCTCACTTCCTGTCTCTTTATCTCATGAATACTGAGGCTGCCTGGTCTTGATTCCACCTCAGTCTTCTTTCTTTCACCCCCTACACTTCCTGTCTCTTTATCTCATGAATACCGAGGCTGCCTGGTCTTGATTCCACCTCACGCCTCTTTCTTCCACCCCCTACACTTCCTGTCTCTTTATCTCATGAATACCGAGGCTGCCTGGTCTTGATTCCACCTCATGCCTCTTTCTTCCACCAACCACTTCCTATTTCTTTATCTCATGAATACCGAGGCTGTCTGGACTTGAACCCAGCTCAGTTTTCTTTCTTCCACCACCCTACACTTCCTGTCTCTTTATCTCATTTTTGCACGTTTTTTTCATCTGTGCCCTGTTTTCCATTCTGTCTCTTCCTCACTTTTCTGCGTTTCTCTCTCCTGCTCTGAGGCAAAGTCTATTGATGAAAAATGCGTAAGACTGTCCCCAAAAATGAGTGTTGGGTGCACTAGCTGCAAACAGCAGCACATATTTAGGTCTAACCTGACTCTCAAAAGATCAGAGTTAAAGAAAGAAGCATGAGTCTTTCTTCTATCATCCCTGGATTCCAGGGGCTCTTGGAATGGGACAGCTTGTTTTCATTAAAACATGGAGGCTTTCCAAGTGAAAGAGCAGCAAGCCTTTGCTAAACACACAGACATTGTTGTGCTTGTACGTAGGGTCAGAGCAGTCACACCACGCCAGCAGGTGGCGGCTTCGCCAGGCACGCAAGAGATTAATTTATCCCACAGGACAATCTGATTGGTTGAGGAATGATCAAGCTATGAAGTCAAGCTCAGTGATTTTACTGGTTGAGCTGGTGAAGAGCCCGCCCCCTGCTGAGCCGCAATGGCCTTGCCAGAGTCACGCTGTGCAGCAGCGTACAAATTTCACAGTGTGATGCGTGCAATAAGCGGCATTATGCAAATTTGGAACATCTGATAGCTTTGATCAGGCGGGCGCTGGCTGATTGTCTCTCCTGATAGGACGCTTGCAGAATCGGGCTCGACTTGGCAGAGACGTTTTAAGGCATGGGCAAAGTGGGCAATCGGCCAGGGCCCCCACTGTTCAAGTGGCCCCTTGGTAAAGTGATCTTTCTCCCACTCTATCAGAACTGCTCTCTGCCTAGCTCTACCTCTTTTTTTTTTTTTAGGAATTATGGGGTTCTGAGAGACGTTCAGCTAGTTTTGTATGAAAGTTCAGTATAATTCAGGGTTGTTTGGCATCATGTAGGCTTCAATTAGCAGAAAGTAGGATGTAAAATTCTAATTTCATCCGAACAGTGGTCCCCAAAATATTCCATGTCCAGTGACCAGGAAATTCCTTAACCACATCCCTGCTAGAGATTTTCCCCTGCTCTGCTGGACAGCAATAAAAACGGGTGTGGTCATGACGAGCTCAGCTCGTCATGAGCATGGAAGGGGTTAAGATGACACTGGACTCAGCCTCGTCGTGTTTTTGCTGCTTGCAGGGCGTAACTACAATTGGTGCAGCAAGTGCAGTGGCACCAGGGCCCAGAGCCCTAAGGGGTCCAATGAATGGCCACTGATGATTCCTGTATTTCACATCATCAGCAAGAGTCACAGGAGCCATGTTCCACCAGGAGACAGGTTAGCCTTGCTTCTCTACTGTTCCTTTTGTTTTTTTTTTAGAGTTTTATATAGCGCAAACTAGACCAGAGACATCGGGTATCAGAGCGCTTTACATAGCACCAGTTGCGTTACATGAGGACACATTCATTCGGGTAGGCACGGGGAGATTCATTGATTTGCCCAGAATCACAGGATGTTGAGCGTCGTTGCCGAGACTCGACCCCCGTTCCCCAGCTTCGACGTCGACCGCTCTAGCCGTAGGGCTACATCCTCTCGAAGTGACTTCATGCATCATAGTGCCATAAGTATCTGTTTTGCTTCACAGCACTAGGCACAGCGATCGAATGAGACACGAAAGTCCCAAAGCAATGCTGACACAGATGACAAGTCATTGAAGAGCATGCCCCGTGCAACACACACACACTCACACCCTCCCGCTTAGTGGCATCAGCACCAGGCAGACTATCTCTGATTACTGTGCAAAGCAAGGCACATTTTATCTTCCTAAGAGCTGTGTAAGTAGCTAGTAAAAACCTCAGGTAAACTTCCAAAACCAGAATCACACACTCTCAGCTTTATGGACATTACACTGCATTCAACCAGAAATGGACCTTAACTTCTTACCCAGAACATTTCATTACAAAATAACTCAGGCTCTGGGGTGTGACAGAAGCCCCCAAATCTAGTGCTAACGCCCTACAGCACTACAGAGTCATACTAATGACAGACAGTGGGGCTATACAACTGCCAACCACTCAACACAACATACTAGCGACTAGTCATGGTTCGACTACATGTCCAGATCGAAGGATGCTTTGCAGGCCTCTGAGTGCAGCTGATGATGGGTCCAACAGTGGTGACTCCTTTACCATCAGGGCTCAGCCATGCAGACTGGTCAGCTTTTCTTTGATTGTTTCAACAATATGGATTTGTATTCCTGCTTCATAAGGCTAGTGCCTTGGTATAGTGGGTCGCAAAGTTCGGCTAGATAGTGCATATTGTGGTGGTCTTTCCAACTGAGCCGACGACTCTGAACGGCGTGCAAACCTTTATAAATTAGGCCTTTGATATTCACTGAGCTGCATTTTCTGCAAGGTAATGTTGGTAAATCCCCCTGTTTTGCCACTGGATATATAAAGTTCAGTGCCTTAAATCGGCAACGCCGATTCTCGATCCACTAACAACCATTTGCAACTTGCAATGGAAATTTCCAGCAAAAATGTTAGAATCCAATGGTAGTTTTAAAATATCACTAAGGAAATCCATATTTCTTCTATGGATATGCAAAAAGAATGACAAATTAATTTCTGCAAAAAAAAAACAATTGATTGACAGAATGCTGCACAATGTCAAACATTCACCCCAGTACAGAGATCTGGGCCTAAATGCCACAGTTGTTTTGCTCCCCATGCCATTCCAGTTCAGACCCAGCCATATGCAAATCAGTCTTGCCCCTGCGCCCAATGGGACCATTCCAGCCCGAACCTCCTGGCCAGGTTCTTCCTGGAGTGGGAAAACAAGCATCCTAGGACTGGTTTCGGGGTTTCACCCCTCATCAGCCAGGGGATAGCTTGACTCCAGTGGCATGGAGAGCACAGGACCCATGTCTGGGCATACTTGGCCCACTCGGGGTGACAAATGAAAAAAGAACAATTGATTTCACAAAATCAGACATTTGCTGCAATCAGTGGGGTTTGCAGCCACGCTGGAGAGCGGGGGTGCTGGCGATGATTCCTGCGTTTGCAAACTCATGTTATAGCGTTTGTTTGGCTGCTGCCCCCAAAACTTGTGGGGCGGACAAGCCCCCCCCCCCGCTAAGCCACTGGCTGCAATACTTACTTCCAATTTCAGAAGAAAGGATCCCTTTATATGTTTCTTTCAAAGCTACATCTCTCTACCATTCTTAAAGATCATTGTTTTTCTTAATTTGTACTTTAAAATGAGGAACATATTGATTTCACAAATATTATTCACATTGCTTTGATTACTGTTAATAAAGGTGTAATGGTAATGAGGTGTTTGTAGAGAAAAATGCAGACTCATTAACACCACATCAAGAGCTCTTTAACAGAGTGTGCCAAAATCGTCTAAAATGTCATTTGGAGAATTCACCCATAAGCCTCATTTATTCTAAAAGGCTTCTCTGTTCTCGACTCTGATGTTTAAAATAAGCAAACAATATCTGCAGCTGGGTAGCAATCTCACAGCTGATAGCCTGGGGGCTCCCATTTTAAGAAATTGGCCCCTGCCGCTTTCTAGATAGTTTGCGACTATAAATAGTTGGAGGATAATTGAGTTGGAATTCCATTAGGGTTAGCAAAATATGCGCCGGAGATAATGTCAGCCAGAGTTTCTATTTCCAGGCATGCCCAGATGAGATGGGAAGGAGACCAAGCCGAAAGCAGGCTGAAAGTGGAGCGGGAACCGATAAGGAGTCGGCTTCTCGAAACCAGAGGAACATCGCTGTCTACTGGAAAATGCCACCTAATAATCAACGACTTAGGAACATGATGTCTATAGTCGAATGATGTGAGAACTTGAAAGGTTGTACCCGGGAAAGTAACTAAGTGTGTCCAAAGGTCATAAGACCAGCATTTATCCCGTTCCCAGGTGGCGGCCATTTTGGAACATACGTGAACCGAGTCATGGGAAAATAGACTGGCTGCGGAAAACTACATTTGGTCACAAAATCAAGATTAGAACTGGATTCTTCATGCTCCACAGCCAGCCGCTTAAACGCTAGTACATTTCTTGAAGTAAAGGGATTAACTTTTCAAAACTCTGTAAAGAAATCCTTCCTCAGTGTTCAAGCAATAGCGCTTATCAAATAGTCACCAAATGCTAGTACTCCAATAGGCCGCTGGATTCTGATGTTGGCGGCCTGAACCATGTCAAAGTTTCAGATTAGTCAATGACCATGCAAATATTTTCTGTTATATTAATTGTTTAAAAAAAGATCTCTGGTCAATGTTCTGAAAATCTAGCAAGGATCCACCCTTGTGGATTAAGGGTGGGCCGCCTAGGAGTGCAGGGTAGTAAATTATATTGGTCATTGGCCAGTGCAATAAAATCTCCAGTTCATCCAAATCCATTCTGTACATCCCTTCCTCTTGCAAAATACACGTTAACGAAAGACCATTGCATCTGCAAACAAGACCACACGCTGAGGAACAGAATGTTCATTAAAATAAGATCTCTACCAGCCATCATCTCAATTTGGAAAAGCTCTGAAAGCTGAAGGATATGGCAAGAAAAAGATTGCCATCTCCTACTCAAGGAAACATCTTGGCCCTCTCACACCACAGGGCAGAACATTTGTGTACACTTATGCAGTGAACTTTGTGAAGTTACACCAGCACACGTGAACATTCCTTATAAGTGGTGCATCAAATAGTGCAACGGAACATAGTCGCGAATTACAGTGATCTTGTAAATCTTAAGTCGAAGTACTTTTTTTATATCATGTGACTCCAAAACACGCCTAATTTACTTCACTCTGTTCTCCACACTTTTTCTCCTGCCTTACACTCATTCTTTCTCCCCATGTATTTATTATCTTCTGAACTTTATTCGTTCCCCAACTACTCCTTTAGTCACCTTTTGCTTTCTCCCTCATTCCTCAATTGGTCACTTTCTCTAATTCCTCTTTATAACCCCTTCCGTGCGGCCGCGATTCCCCCCGTGTGCGGCAACCGCACGAACAGGGCGGGGCCGTGACGAACCCCAGCCGTCATCAGCACACGAGCACCGTGGAGCGTGACGGCTGGGGTTCGTCACCAGCATGGAAGGGGTTAAGGACTTAGAAGTTGTGATTATGAAAATCTCTCTTCTCCTACCCAGGTCCGATTTTTAGGTGATTGTTGTTTATGGGAAATCACTGACTACCAAACACTTTGACAAATTAGTGTTTTTACTAGTGACCCCTAAATGAATCTATCCTAAATCTATCTCATTCTTCACTTAGTTTAGTTGTTTACAACAAGGCTCCTGTAAACTCCAAATATGTAAAACATGTGAAACAGGATTCCTGGCTCTTGAATTTGAATGACAAAATGCCACACTTGTGTGTTATTGCTTGGGAACTGTAAAATTGGTTTGAATGAAGTCTTTAAAAATAGCAGTCAGGGATTTTCATTTAAAGTATGGTTTGCCTTAGAAATCCTCCACAAGACCACCTTTCACTAGAAAATTCCCAGATGAAAGAATTTTTGGGCGGGTAAGGTCACTTGGAAAAGTGTTTTATTGCACTGCAGGTGATGTTTTGTGAAGACAGCAACCTTGCCAACTTCATAAAGTTGCCAAGTTTAAACTCTCCAGTGGACTATAACTGACAAGTCCTCAGTTTTATCCTTCTTTTGTAATCTAGGAGACAGTGGGTTTTTATTTTGTCCATCTGGCAGGATGCTGAAACAACAGTTGTACACATTTCCCAGGTTCACCAATGGAAGTACCAAACACACATTGCTTTTTCTGTGGATGAGATAGTTTGGGGGTCTTCGTCGTGTTGTCTTCATAGAGGGTGCAGCTCTGTGGAGTTTCTTCCTTAGGCGACTGTGTTCTATGGTCCAGTTTAAGCTAGTCATCACATCATCAGGGATACATCTTCGTCCAGCCTTGAGGTAGAGCCCTCTGGGTTTGTGTGAGCATGACTCTTATTTGCTGTTGACCGGTTTCATCCCTCACACTTTAACCACTGTATTTGTCTGATTTCATCCTCAGTGACTGTAGATACTCCGTCGGTCCCTCAGGGAGGCATGGCCTACAGAATGCGAAACAAACCCTACATCTAAGACTGTTGCGCTTGGGTACCGAATGCCTACCTCACAGATGCTCATGTCTGGGGAGGAGATGCCGTTTTTTTTAACTAAGTCACCGGCCACTTACCCTGAAGTCTTCGGTTTTAATCCTTCTACCAGATTTCACCAAATTATGAAACATCAGGCAGATTCCTTTTTGGTCCTTGTATCTCACTACTCTCATCTGCAGAACATCTGGAGTCTCATATATATAGCCCAGCCCTTGTTATCCTCATCGGGGATTGCTTCATATTTTATATATGGCAGAGAAGCAGAAAGAAACAACTATACACGCAAGGAAATAAGCCGTAATTTAGTGGTTCAAAAATGGAGCATCAGTTGTTGGCTTGCTTTAACTCGGATTGGTCGGATTTCTACTTATACAAAGCCTGCTCACTGCTTGTTTTGTTATTCTTTTAAACGTTATTATTGGGAGAGCTGTGCCCCCTCACCAATGTATAATAAAGCACACATTGATTAGTAGTCTTTGTCATTGAGGGGAACTACTTTTTGTGTGGATGTGCTCCTTGTGAAAGGGCCGAATGCTGTCACTCATGGTGAAGTTAGCCAATGAATGAAGTGGACAGGCCAATTGGCCTATGTGTCTGCTCAAGTGGTCAAAATAAAATGTGAATGACAGAATAAAAGACAGATGAATAAAGAGGAGTGGCTGGATTAATTTTTTATAATTTTAGTAAAATCAAAAGGTCTTGACTATCACCAGACATAAAAAGGCCAAGCCAGAGCCAATCCCTATATGTGGCTGGAGCCCACATCAAGCATCCTTTGGTGCAAATCTGTTTGCCAGAAGTACTGAAAGCAGTAGCCCTGCAGGCCACTCAGAGAAGAGCCTCTGACCTTTGCACGAGGACAGGCATGAAGGCAGGCCGCCAGTCTTGCTATAAAAAAAAATCATTGTATGGTGGCTCCAAATAATTATTATCCACACGCCAAATGGAACCCCCCACGTAAGCATTACCTGAGAGGGAAAATGCTTCATCCAGTGATCTTCAGAATTTCAGTTACTTATTTTTTATTTAATAATTATAATAATAATTCATTAAGCTGGTAATGCAGCTAGCTGAGCCAAATTTGGAAAAGGTTGGATATTTCAGTGTGATGTACTTTCCACTGAATAAATCATTATCAGTGCCAGGATACCCACCGGGGTGATACCTCGTTCCACAAATACTCATAACATATTATTACTGCCTGGTGAGCTTTTATTTCCTTCAACTAACTTCAAAGTGAAGCCCCCAACTTTACCCACCCACAAAAATTACTCCAGAGCTCCTAATGAGGGTTTCTGGGGAAAATATGCATCTAGATATACTGACGTTTTCAGAGAAAGGAACTGCTTAATGGATTCTAGAACAGGAAATAGACATTCTGGCCAGTTTCTTGAAAATTAACTGATACAGAATGACAGAGTGAAATGTTATTCCCTGATCAGATTTCCTCAGTTAAAAGCAGAGGTTTTAAAGGGTGCATGGGAAAGTCAGGCAAAGAAAGTAAGAAGTGTTTATGTAAATGTGAATTTGCTGTACCCGAGACAATGACCCCTTCAAGTTTTATTACCCTCTTGTGATAAACTTGGAATATAAAATGTTTCAAAATAAAATTGTGATTCCTCGAATATGGTGTGAAAGATATGAGATTGCCCTTGTGTGTTTTTCTCATGACACTAAATCATAAGAGGGCTGATCCTAGCTATGGAATTCTTTAGTGAAGCAAATTGTTAAAAGGAAAGCAAAATCGCAGAGTTCAATCTTTGGGCTGGAATGCATTTTGTAAAATAGTTTGTGCTAAAAAAGCAAAGAGAAATATTTTCTTTAATTTTGCTTTTCTCCAATTCTGACTTTCCATTTTAGGATAACAGGACGGGTCAGGGTTCATGGGAGACCCATTCTAAAAAGCTTTGGGCACACGTGAATTTAGCCCCCATTTTAGGATAACATTGTTTAAGATTCCAATACATTTTTAAATTCACATGAATTGGATCTGTTTGTGTAAATAGATTTAGTGGAACACATATTTTTGTGGGAGTACACCTCCTGTTAGGGAAGAGGTGTTCATGGTAAGTGGACGTTCTGAGGCCACAATTCTTTGTGATTTTATGCACAACTTTGTGGGACTTCACAATATTGTCTCCACCCTTTGCCACATTAGAAAATATTGGAAATGTACTCCTAACAGTGGCAGGAGTAAATCACTTTGCAGGACTGACAGAGGATCAGAACAACTTCCTTGATTGGTGTGAAGCAGAAAGGCGTTTTCTCCATAATACGAGGTATTCTGCTTGTGGAAAAGCTAGTTAATCCATTTGCACTTGTGTGTCAGATTTTCACATGAATAAAGACACCAGTATATTTGCACATTTGAAAAAGGAACCTATAGAAGTTGTCCAGAGTAAGCCTGGACACTTGCAAATGGCACAGCTCTGCATGTAAACATGCTTCTAGAAACCTTTGCGAGTCATGTCAGGTCAGGCATGGTGATGGGAGGCCATAGACGTGCAATGATACATTGCAGACTTCCCTTAAGAGGGATGTATGACGTTACAACGCACACTTTTACAACGCATACCTTTACAACACATTTTTTACAACGCAACATCCAGTACAACGCAACATCCATTACAACGCATGCCATTACAACGAACTTTTAAAAACTACATTTACAACGCACTCCGTTACAATGCATAATACCTTTACAACGCATACCATTACATTGCAGTATGGTAAGTGTTGGATAGTGTAGGGGTAAAAATTACTATTCTAACTCCAGGGGGTGCAACAGTAGGGTAAGTGTTGGATAGTGTAGGGGTAAAAATTACTATTCTAACTCCAGAGAGTGCAACAGTAGGGTAAGTGTTGGATAGCGTGGGGGTAAAAATTACTATTCTAACTCCAGGGGGTGCAACAGTAGGGTAAGTGTTGGATAGTGTAGGGGTAAAAAGTACTATTCTTACTCCAGGGGGTACAACAGTAGGGTAAGTGTTGGATGGTAATGTTATGCGTTGTAATGGTATGCGTTGTAATGACTGAGTGTAATGACATGCGTTATAGTGGTGTGCGTTGTAGTGTCATGCGTTGTAATGGTTGCGTTGTAATTGCATGCGTTGTAATGGATGTTGCGTTGTAAAGTTTTGTTGTAATGGTAGTGCGTTGTAAAAATTGCGTTGTAAAGGTTGTTTCCCCTTAAGAGTGTCCCTGGCATCCCCTGGCATCTCTGTGACGTCACTTCCGGTGCATGGCAGGCGTTTGCAAGCCCTGCAGCCTCATCCTCTCTGTGTTTCTTGCCCTCTCTGTGGCAGGGCCGGTCCCGGTGTCTCAGCCTCCCTCGGCCGGTCCTCAGCAGGCCGTCTCCCCCGCCTCCGAGGCCGGCTCCTGGAGGGCGGACGTGGGCCCGGCTGCCGTGCAGGTGGCTGCGGGTTTATTGCTCGCTGAGCCACGCTCGCTTGGGCGGACATGTTTCCGGGAGCCGCTGATGCGGATAACGAACGAGGCTCTCCGCGCACTTCCCTCTCCCCGCCTGGACGGGCTTCTTGGCGAGGGATGAAAGGGCAGAAATGTAAAATAAAATAAAAACAGCTCCAGATGGACAGGGAGCAGGCCAGGCTTTATTTATTAGTGGGGCCTGGCTCGGAATGGCCCACAGTCTGTGAAGTTGCAAAGTTATCCGACCCACAAGTTGGAAAAGGTTTCTTAATTACAACTCTCAGCAGGGGGGCGATTAGGGCCATTCATTGCACTGGAAACCCCTCTGACCCGGAAGGAATACCCCTCAGGGCAGCTTGAGGGCAGGAGCCAACTCATAAACAGTTATGTGTGCATAACAAACCAGCTTCCTCTGCTCCTAACCCTTATTCCGGGGCGCAGCTTCCACTGGTGCAGCAGGTGCAGTGGCACCGGGCGCCCACAATGCCCTAAGTATTGCTGTCTTTTTTCATTCAAACAGTGCCCGGATGGGGGGCCTCCTTGCTCCAGGGCCCATGAAAACACTGCTTACGTTACAACCTTTATTCTCACACGGTTCAAAATCAATATTTTCACGGAGTGACAGCTGCAAAAATAACATTTTTTTATCAGTTATTCCTAGAGCATGTCCTTTCAAGACTGTTTCACAAGAGCCTGACACTAGTGAAAAATAGCCTGGCTGAGCGTAAAGTCACCAAGCGCAGTTACACTTTGCGTGGGCTACCCCGTGTTCTCGAGACACTTGCTCTGTTTAAGCTAAACCTGGCATTCTGTCTTGGGACTCCATTGAAACACTTCTTGCATTTTGTAGTTCTACGTCCTGATTTGGCTAATCAGGTTTAGTGGAAGTTTGGAAGGTTAAAGTGCACTTATGATAGGGGAATACCCACCACTATGGTGGATTTCCGCATTTTAACCCCTCCCCTGCGGGTAGGGGGCGCGCGCAGCGCCGTGGTGCTCGTCGTCATGCAGCATGGTGGCGTTGTGCTCATGACGAGCGCCCGTTCCAATGGAACGCCCAGCACAGCAGGGGAATTATCCTCGCGTGGGCGCGGCGCAACGGTCATGACGAGCTCAGTTCGTCATGAGCACAGCGCGACCGTGCCTCGTCATGAGCACGGAACAGGTTAATTTAGAGTTAGTGGCAATGAGTCTGAGTTGGAGGGGGGGCAGCCCTGTCAAATGCACTGCTCAGCCACAAACCCATGTATTGAATACACTTGTAAAGCTCCTCGTGCATCTGGGCACTGCCTCAACCCACTCCAGGGGGGAATGGCTGGGGATGTGTTTGCATGAGAAGTTCTTGAGGAAGGGCCAGAAAGCTGGATGGTCTGAATGCGGGTGAAGTATGCTCTCAAAGGTTCTCGGACAACAATGAGATTTTAGTCATGAGCTGAGTACAAATACGTCTTTTGACTTCTCCGGTACTCCAAGCAACTTTTCAAAAGTCCTTGGTGAGCCGCAGGGTCTTCCGCAGTGAAGATCCCTCTAGGTAGGGGGTTCTGGTCCTAGATTATTCGTGCATCTAATACCAGGTATCAAGAAGTCTAGAGTTGCCCTACCTCAGATCCTGGAGGGTTGGCACAGCTGCAAGACGCTCAAGAGATACCCTGGCATATCTTACACCTGGAGCAGCAGCTAAGCATATATAGACAAACCTCTAGCAATGCACCAAGTCAAGTCAAGTCACCAACGTCACCAGTAATATACATTTATCAACATCACTCTGGAACATCTGGGCGCGTGTCACAGACTTCGATAGGGCTACCATACAGAGTTAGCGCACCTGTCATTCGGCTAACTTTACCACAGACCTAATGTCCTGTGCGATTACAGAGAGTGTCATTGGCAGGAGAATAACCTCTTAAAAAGTATTTTGTAGGAAGTTTCATCTGAGAGCAAAATGCTGCAAAAATGACAATCTTTGCAGCTTCTAGAAATTGCACAGTTTGTTACTTTAGCAAAATTCTGCTTGCAAAATTATTATTCTGCATAACTATACAACTATACGTGGTCCCCCTGTTTTTTTGCTACAGTTAAGATCTATGGTGGGGCCACTTGGACTCATCCCTCAGCCCATTAGCAGCATTACGCCACTGCCCTGCCAGCCGGTGAGTTTTGGGCCAATATTTTCACACTGTGGTTCAATGCAGCAAGAGGGTACCCATCGACTGTCCTGAAGATGTCACATCACCTGATAGAGGAGCAGAGAGATGTACAAGTCACAAGTTACACGACTGAGTCTAAGGTATTTTGGCCACACTCTCCCTGTCCCCCACTCTGGAGGCTCCACATATTCTCCCCATGTGCATTCTCTCTCTTTCCGGAAGTAGCTTGTCTCATTTCAAGGCTGCTGGTTGGTTGTTTTGGCATGCCTAGGGATAAATCAGTGGCTTCTATTTTTCCAGACAAACCAACAAGTTTTCTCTTTTTAGGTCGAGCCTATCGTTGCAGCGTGCATGCGCTGCTCACTCTGCGAGGCATGCTGTAGTAGGGTATGTTGTGGAAGTGTTGTGGAAGCCTCGCCCACTCTCCGCCCATATTTGTAATTGGCTGGTGTCAATGTCCTTGGTAAACGCTGGCTTCCGATTTATTATGAGGTTTGTTAGTCCTGCCTCAGTAATGCCCTGTCTCCATTTGTTGCCTCCCATAAGGACTAGACCTTTTACTTCGCTCCTAACACGGCATGCTTTTTAGGTCGAGCGACCTATCTCAATGCGCATGCGCATTGAGCGGGAGCTCGATATAAAGGGGCTTAAACAGAGGTTTAACTAGCTGGCGATTTGGTGCTGTGCCTGTGCGCTTTCAGGTCAATGCGCAAGCGCATTGACCTAAAATGCGCGTGCACAGCATCAAATCGCCAGCCATCTGCCATCTGTTCCCCAGCAGCTCCGCCCCACAAGCTTCCCCCAGCGTGCGCTCTAGCTCAGCCGAGCCGCACTCCTCCCACACCTCTCACACACAAGTGAAGCTTCACTTCAAAGGCCCCCGCATTTCTCCTCCCCCCCTCCCCACAGCAATGCCGGCCGTACTTTCACTTTGACGGCCGCAGGCCGTCTCTCGTGTTTCTCCTCCCCCCTCCCAGTGTTTTTTTTTTTTTTACTTGTTTCTTTTGCTTTCAGCACTCCGCTTCCTCGCAAACAGCATTTAACCCCCACCAAACTATTCTTACTGGTTTCCCTGGCCTCCTTAGTGCCGGTCCACCAGCTCCCATGTCTGTCTCTGCTTCTACCTCATCCTGCGCTGCCCCGGAAGATTCTGCTTCACCTTCCGCGTCCGCGACCCGAGCCTGCTCCGCCTCCGTGGTCGCTCTCCCGCCTTATGCTGCTGCCGTCTCAAGCACTGCCCCTTGTGCGCTTTATGCTGCTTCCTCCTTTCCCCATATGACCTCTTTCTTGTCTGCTGCTTCTGCCCTCCAATATTCTCTCAGACACACTCCATGCTGCTCCTTCTTTCCCCGCACCACTATTTCCGTGACCCGAGCCTGCTCCACCTCCGTGGTCGCTCTCTCCCTCCTTATGCTCCTGCCCTCTCAAGCACTGCCTCTTGTGCGCTCTATGCTGCTTCCTCCTTTTCCCACATGATCTCTTTCTTGTCTGCTGCTTCTGCCCTCCAATATTCCCTCACACACACTCCATACTGCTCCTTCTTTCCCCGCACCACTATTTTTTTCTGCCCACACTGGCTTTTTTTTTTTTAGATAATGATTATTCCCCTGCCTTCAGCCTAAAGCTCACCTGTAACTCCGCCCAGCCCACTCCCTATTCCTTCCTGCCTCCAGTTCCCTCAACCTGCTCTTCCACACCCCTCGCAGCTCTTTAAAAAAAAAAAATGTCTTCTTCAATATTTTGGAGAGTCTCGCAGATGCTATTTGCTACCGGGTTGGTTCGCTTTAGAAAAGACAGGAATTGGTTCAAATATAAATGTATTTTTCTTATTTACCGCTCCATATAAGGCCAATAAGTCCTGCAGCGATTGCTCTCAGCACTCCTATCCCCTGCAGCACATGTTCTTGTTATTTAAAAAAAAGTTTGTTTCTACCCTCAATGACAGCGCATTAGCTCAACTATGACAGGTTGATTGGGTTAGAAAACGAGGTTTGAACCGCAAGCGTTCTTTCATTGGCTAACACCTTTACAGCGACGGCATGACCGCTGGCTCCTTTTCTGAGATGCAAACAGTATCGCTGGGCTAAAAATGTGATGTTTTTGGCAAGCCCAACGTGCACTAAAAAAAATGCGAAAACATTCAGAAGCTTTGTTAAAAAGAAACTCGAAACGGGCAAGGCATGCACAAAGATGACAGTGGGTTAAACAAGCATTGGCATAGCCAATAGGTCTCGCCTTTGGGACCTTATAGGTGTTTTACGAAAGCTATTGCATTTGCCAATGTTTTTAAGCTGTGTTGGAGAGCAGCATGGCTGCTGTGGAGCATGTTCAAAGTTATAATGAAAAAGTGTTATAAGCATTTTTCTTGCTCTACATATACCAAAAAGACATTATGTACAACTGAACGACCCTACTAAACAAGCATTGGCATAGCCAATAGGTCTCGCCTTTAGGACCTTATAAGTATTTAGTTTTGCAGCACAATATCCTTGGTGCAACAACATCAGCTGTTGCATGGCTAAACCTTGTACCTTATAAGTGTTTAGCCATGCAACAGGTGATTTTGTTGCACCAAGGATTTTGTGCTGCATAGCTAAATACATATAAGGTCCCAAAAGCGAGACCTATTGGCTATGCCAATGCTCGTTCTACTGGGTGAGTACTAGTTACTTTATTGACAATGGCAGCTGTCCTACTGCAGGCACGACATGCGTTGGTGCCTTCTTTACTCCCCCTCCCTCCCGTTGTTCGTGCCTTCTCCCCCTCCTGTTGTCCGTGCTTTCAAATACCCCCCACCGTCCCTCCCATTGTCGTCATGCCTACCATGCCATCGCACTCACGTTGTCCGTGCTGCCCCCTGTTGTCCATGATCACTACCATTTGCAAAGTAATAAACAGGTCTTGCATAAATGCGAGAACTATTGCATTGCAAATGCTTGTTTTCTGTCTCATGTGGATCTGTCCGACTCTATTGTGAGCGGTCTTCCTGCTTTCCCCCTTGAGTGCCATGAGAGGTTCCACTCCAACTCCTTTGTCGGAAGTGAGGTCTAGAGGTCAGGACCCAATGACTTCCTAGTTCTGGAGAAAGCAATTTTCCTGTCTCCAAAGTGGGTCCTTCCTTTGACAAACAAGACACTCAGCAAAGCACCTCTCGGCCATAGTCAGAATATGATAGCACCGACTGAGCCAATAATGCGTGCCTCAACCCGCTACCTTTTTATACCACATGGATATAGACACAATTCATACATCAATTTCCAATGGAGAAAAAAGGCTGTCAATCTGCTTTTTCTATACCCACTGGGTTAGCCTATGAACATTGTTGGTGATTGCCAATTCTGCTTGAGGGCAAAGTGTAAAGGGCATGAATGCAAAAAAAAAGTCATAGATGTCAAATTTTGCACACACTTATTGATCCGTGTGACTGAGTGAGCTCACTACAGCTCTATTTTTAGCACAGGTATATGAATTTATATACGGTTAACTTGCACCTCATCACCGAAGACGTGGTATTACACGCCTTAGACTATTCATCATGTCTGGTGTAAGTTTGGAATGGGATCCGCATGAAGCATGCAGACACGTGAGAGTAGACACTACGTTACAGGCACGTAAACATGTTTGATCGTGACTGTCTCTCTTTTGTTCCTCCCACAGGTCTTTTTCTTTTTTCCTCGCCTATCCAGGCTTGAGCACATGCCGATTGCAGACTTTGGCAATCAGGCACCAGGAATCTAGGATTGGGTACACGTTAGAGTGTGTAGACCGTCCATTTTCCTGTCCTTTGGTCCTGATGAAAACCTGGGATTCGCCTCGTATAGGTTGAAACATGTAGACCACTCACATAGATACTCACGGTCATAATCGCCTATTAGTATCTTAACACTATTTTTAATATTGTCCAGTAGCTTGCGGATAAAGTTTTTTTCCACTAAGTTATACCAGGACAATTTTTAACATTTTCTTTGCACTAATCACTCACAATAACCAGCTCCACTGTAGTTCAGGTGTCGTAGCACACCCTGATGGCATTCGGTCATCAGGGTGGACCCCAATGATGAAGCATGTCACGACTAGGCTGGTGAGTGAGGGTTTTCTATAAAAGGAAACATTTTCCTTTTTTCTAGAACACATCCCATTCAGAATCTTTTGATTCATTTTGGTGATACTCCTCTTTTTTGTTACATAAATTTTGCAAAAAGCCAGTTGGTCTTGGGTTCTGTGGCGCTGTCATCCTGCGGTGGAGCGCCCGTGTACACCAGGACACCCCGTATCACTGCGCTGTCAGGATGCGCTGCGTCAGTTGACCACAGGCTTCGAGCTGCACATTCTCCAAGAAAGTTTCCAAGGCAACATCAGCACCAATAGATACATCAAGAGAGAAAAATTCAATTTAACATCTGTATCTTAAAACAATCCTCTCTTCCTCATCCCTCGTCCCATAACTCCTTGCGGCAAAAGGGAATCCAGTGTTTGGTTGGTTACGTGTGAGACCCAAATGAATGAGGTGGGTGCTGGGCACTCCCTTGGTGGCAACGTGCATATGAGAAGCAAGGAACCACGGGGCAAGGCAAAGGCGAGATTACGGTGACTCCGCCAAGCTCACGAACAAGTCTTATTTTTCAGGTTCCTGCTTGTTGACTCCTCAAGGCACCTCTGACTGCCATCTTCAAGCAGCCCTGTGGCAACATAAGAGAAGCATACCATAGGGCCAACCATTTCGAAGATCCAACTTATCCCCTATTCACACAGACCAAGGTAGCCCGACCGGAGGGGCGTGAGTAGCCGGCAGGCAACATCCTTGCAGATGTTTCTGTGGTAGCTTATTAACCCCGTAGGATATCCTGGAGATATTACACTAACATGGTAATGCATTTTAAATAGACAACAAGCTGCATTCATAATTGTCCTCAGCTTGTAATATAGGGATGCACCCATTTTGGAACAGTGTTGTGTGCCGTAGTTATCCTTGCGCGCGTTCCAGTAGTCCTACCCGTCCTGACACTCTATTAGAAGGATAAATTTAGCCCAATCCCTTATTATAAAGACATTTTTATCTTGACACATGTTCACTCTCGCTCAGTTTCCGATGGCTCGTATGTAAGCTGGTACAACATTTCAATGGCATACATCACCAGGCACATTATTCTCAGGGAATTCTAGCTCTGGGATTTCATCTGTAGACACCCAATCTTGCCAACAACATTTTATGCAGATATATTTATCCTGACAGTGTTCTAGGACATATTTCAATTGCATCGTATCGCCAGCCACATTAACTGGCATTATTTTCATAGTTGCATTAAAGTGATTATTTTAGGATTTTGTATTAATGTAATTATGTTTGTATTTATTTTGTATGTGTGTGATGCATATATTTTTGGTAAAAGATTTGTTTTTATAAGATTTGTTTTTGTTTTTATTATCTGTGAAAAAAGTTTAGTAGTTATTACATTTTTTTGTTCTAATTTTGCATTTTTAGTTCCATAGTGGGATGTGGGTTTATAGGGGAATAGGGTGAGAAGTTATTTAATTGACTCAAATTGTAAAGCGCTGTGATATCCTTCGGGATCAAGTTTGCGCTATATAAAACTTTATTAATAAAATTAAATAAATCTGTCTGGCACGTATTGGTTAATCCACTCAGGCCCTTGTCCCTTCTCTCTGTCTACATATTCAAGCAGTGCCCATGCAGGGTTAGAGTGCTGCATACATTATGCAAATCACAAGTAGGGATCTGGGTAGTACCTACTCTTTAAGAGGAAAGCTGGTCTTTTATATGTAGCACTTGTACAATACCACTGACTCTAAATCTGCTCACCTCAAAACCGTTTTTGTAGCAAACTATACGATGTGGCCAATGTCATCCACGCCGAATTCGAAAAATGACAAAGTCTTTTGTAATTTTTTGGTTAAGTCTTTAAATATAGGATTAACAAGTGCTATCCATGCCGAGCTATAAAACAACAAATGCATGTTTCCCATTCCATCCAGAGAATTACAGTTTTGGATTGGTAACCGTGAATATGTTAGAGTATCTCCTGACATGTGTTTCGCTCTTGTTAGGGCTCATCAGAAAAGCTCAGGTTTGCATAGACTCAAGGGAGAACCCAGTATGCTGCATAGATTAAGCAACTCCAAGTAGGTATCATTGTTTAAGAGCAGCGCTTTAATAGGAAGACTTTCGACAACACCACGAACACCGCCAATGATTTATGTAGCGCTATGTGGTTGGGTGCTTTTATTACACTTAATGCAGAGATATAAAAACCTATATTTCTCAGGGAACCATGCTATTTTGTGAAAATCAGTGTGAGCAACACAATAACAGCACCCAAACCACTGTGCAGAGATTTGACATTAGCAGAGCTACTGGGATTATGGGGCAATGGAAAACCAAAATATAGGGCCACCTTATATAATATATATGTCAAAAAGGGAAAATTCTGTGGCACAATTTCTGGTGGTAACATTTTATCAATTTGAAATAGTAACATTTCTTGTGATATCTGCCAATTACGTGGCAATTGTGCAAAATCTGTAAGTATCCAGGAAATACTACAGCCGCAAAAAATACAAAATCTACTGACCTCCACAGTTATCCATTTCTTTTTGATTGAACATGTATGTATGAAAGGTAGAAAAAAACTAAACTTTCTAATTTTGAATCAGTGGCAATTCCTAGCTGCACATTGAAGGAAACATCTTTTTCCAGCTAACTACTCCAAATTAAATATGCAATATAACAATACATAACTAGTAACCTGCCATCATTTTCATATATTATCATCTCTCGGGTCACGAGAACCCCTCGTTACAATACGAGTCCACATTCCATAATGGCTTTATTTCTCCATCTGTATCTTTCTCTGTGTGTCTGTCACCGATTGCTTCTCTGTCCCTCCCTCATTTTTTCAATCTTTAGAGGGCACATTCCAAAGTAGTATTTTTCTGAACTATGAGCACTCACCATTGTGTTCCTAATGGCACTTTTATCTCTGAGTTTGAAGCATCAATGCCTCTCTTTGTCACATGAATAAGTAATATCCTTGAAGTGCTGTAAGAGGTGTAGATCCCTAAGGATTTTAGTTCCTTCTTTTAGAAATACTATGCTTTCAAGATGCATAATTTTTTTTTATTTCAAACAAAAGTAAAGGTCAGTAGGCCTTCTTTTCACATGGATCCTAATTTCATAAGCATTCCAAAAGTTTGTTTTTTAAGGCCAATAATGCATTTATTTTGGAAGAAAACATGGGAGATCTACTATTTATTCATGTTGGAAATATCTTTCAAACACTGTCAATTTTATCAATTATAAGTTAGGATACAAGCAGTGACTTTCCCCACATTAGACAATACGGTATATGTTTGGCTGAAGCTAGTGAATTAAGAAAAATAGCTTCAAATCCAAGGATTTAGACACATTTATTTGCATGAATTATTTCCTCAAATTCAAGAAAATTACATAATCCTATGAATTATTGCTTGCAAATAATGGAAAGTATAAAAATTACCTTTCTTTGCGTTATGTAAAATACAGCATAGGTATCAAGTGTTTTTAGTCCCTCAATGTCATCTCGCCGCTTTGGGGACATTTACAGACCGTTAGACCTTTGACCTCCTATTTTAATATTGTGCCACCGGATCACCTCATTGGATGCACCATCGGACCATAATATTTGTTATATATGCTCACCGTATGTGTAGAATGCTCAGGTTTGAATGCTTGTTTTGTTAGAATGCTAAGTAAATTAGATGATACTGTGTCTTTAAATTTTCATAAGAACCAATGCACTTTTTCAAGACATCCCTAAGCCAGGAGATTCTTGAATTGCTTCCAGGTCATTGTCAAGTGAGGTAGCATTGCTCCCCTGCTAGCGGCATCTCTGGGGTAATAAACATTAAAGAAGGACTGGATAACACAGCAGTGTTTACAAGACTCATCAAGTCTTTCTCCTTAATCCATTTTTAAAGTAAATTAAAGCAGAGCCAGCTCGCTCCATATTCGGTTTTCAGTAGGTTTAATATTCACAGCTGCCAAAATCCTAATATAGGTATCTCATCTTACAGGTTTTTTTTCTCTTTTGGATCACAGCCCTGGCTTTCCGCCATGAACTTTAGCGATTGTGTGAACATTGAGACATGAGAGTTCGAGGAACTCTTGAGATTTTGATCAAGTTCCAGTTTTTGGAGAAGGTGGAAAATCAATTGAGTCTGGAGGCAAAGGCACCTCTTAAAAAAGAATCTGTGGAAAGAACAAGGCGTACTGGATCTTAGAAATGATATGATAAAATCATGCCTTAAATAAGTGTGAGATGTGAAATGCACACAAAAATTGTAATAACTATGGGAATTAGAGAAATCCCGAAAACTCCTTGTTGGCGTCGTTTACCTAAAGACTCTGTCATATACTTCAAGCCCAGAGGACTCATAAACAAAAGAGAAAAGCTGAGGACTCTTTAACAAAGAAGCAAAAAGTTTAAAAGATTTGTAAAACAAAAGTTTCAGAGTGAGACTTTATAGAATAAGAGGTTGAAAGTTTTAACAGTTATCCTTAAAAGGTCGAAGAAAGTGTTCCCAGTGAGACTTTTAAGAAGAAAAAAGTTGCATTAGATATTTTTATTTTCTGTCTTTTCATCCTTTAGCCTATTCAGAACACTTTCTAAACCTGTGGAAAGACGAAATTTTGGACACAGGGATAAGAATGAAAGAAGAGGGGACTTAAAGAGGGAAGAAAGTACAATGCGGTGACGGTGATTCCTGCAATGCATTTTACCGTTTCCTATAGGGCAACGTCGGAAGGACGCAGCCCTGTAGCAAACAATATTCTTTTTTTCTTTTCAAATGGAATTTTAGTTTTTGAAAAGATAAAAAGTAATGCTCCCTTTGCCATGGACGTGTTTTCCCAATGCAGGGCAAGCATTCTAATGGTTTTACTGTTCCTTACTGCCAGGTTTCATCTGGAGGTTAGAATCAGGAAAGAATGACTACATGGCCGCCCATTTAAATTGGGTGGACTTGCGTAGCCATTTCTCTGATGGCCCTTACACCCCAGGGCTGTTGGAGAGGTTTGGCCACGGCGGAGACAGAGGCTAAACATAAGGTCCAACCACAATTAAATTTGATGGCCAGACCACTATATCGCCGTGGGAGGGGACTCCGTTGCGACAGAGAACCCTTTCTGCCAATATATAAATCAGGCCTGAGTGTTGCAAAAGGAATGGAAGAAAACATGGGTAGAGTGTAGCTTAAAGTTTGATATGTAGGGCTTGAGTGAGGAGTCCTGGAGAGTGGATCCATGCGAATAAAGATACGGAAGCTGGAAACGGAGGAAACAGAAGAATGGAGCAACGGCAAGAAGGGCAGTAAAGCAGATGGAGATATTTGGTGGGAAGGAACAGATGCACAACTTTATGGAAGAGAGGGTTCGAGCGGACGCGGAAGAAATGGAAGTAACAGTGTTGAGGTTTGAAGCAAAAACCTAGGCAATTAACTGGTCATGGAATGACCTACAAAAGGCTCATAGATATATTTATAAACTACAGTGCACTTGAACATTTATTTAAAATATATCAATTTTTTATTTATAGAAATTCATGTTAAAAGCTATATAGATCAAAATTTGTGAGACATACATAATTGCAAAAAATCAAAATACAGACAATTGTGACATGGTTCACTGTATGTAATTCAAACATAGAACACAAAAACAAACAAACATGCAATAGATTTACACGTGTTTCGGCTTTGGAGTGCCTTCTTCAGGACAGCCACAGCATAAACCTAAATTGGTATAACAGAAAAGATGAGGGACCCAAAATGGATATTTGGACCCAGGGTAAATGATTTACCTATTTATGTTTCAATAGGGATACATGAGATTTTATTAAGAAATGAAGAATTCATCAAGGAAGAAGAGGTGGTGCTAAAAACTTATATTCTATAGCGTTCAACGGATGAAGCTAGATCAAATAAACAGTGTTGAAAACATCACAAGGGGGTACTGGATGGTGTAAGAAATACCGAGGAACGGAAGCACAGATTATGTGAGGAATTGATGCAGGAGCCAGAACAGACGATGGCCAAATTTGGTAGCACCTCCGGTACTACCAGCGGCCTACCTGCCCTCGGTGCAGGTCATGTCACTGGGGTAAAACCTGCTCAGTCATTGACTACCAATGACCACTGTGGGGGGAGTTCCTCTGAAGGCACCGAAAACGTCATCTCCCTGGCGGTAATCTCTATATAAGGCTGGCTGTAGCCCTCCAGATGGCCTGGCGTTCACCAGGTTCTAAATGGGCAATTTTAATTTCAGAGAATGACTAACTAGTAAGTTGATGCTGCTCATTAAATGTATTCTTGGATGGACTTGTTAGTGTGGAGGAAAGCGTGAGTGTTTGGTGTACACTCTTGTCACCTGGAACCTGCCAGGACACAACTTGGACTAAAGGCCAGAAGGCTCATAGGGGTGCTTAGCATGTCCTTTGGAGGCAATGGTGCCATTAATGGGTTAATCAGGGGAGAACCTTGCTCATAGTCAGGAAACGTACTCCACGTAAAGGTATCCAGGTCGCCTAGTCTTCCGTGTATGATTTTGTGGAGAATGCCAATTCCCTGTGGCACATGCCAGCATTCTCTGCGTTGGGAAGTCTTCCGTGGCACGGTGCAAAGCTGCAGGCGTGTTATACAGGAAGAACCCACGTTCCCGTGGTGTGACACGGGGAGAATCACTCTCAACCTCCCACCCGGCACTCGCTTCACACCACCCCTGAAGGAGCTCCACTGGCTCCCCATTGACAAACGAGTACAATTCAAACTCCTCGCCAACACTTTCAAGGCACTTCATAACACTTATACATCAGAGCCTCCTACTCACTGCTTGAATTCCACAAGAAGCTGAAGACCTGGCTTTTCGAGTGGCCCCACTAGGCTCCAGGTTTGGCTAGACTTGCACCTGCTCAGTGCCGGGATATCGTCCCAGGTGATAGTGCACTCTACAAATCTGCATAACACAACTCAACATAACAATCATGGGCTTGTCAACAGCGGAGTAGCAAGGGTTCCATTGGGCCCACTGGAACCATGGAAAAGGAGCCCTCTGTTCCCGTGCCGAGTAGTAAAAGCATCAATAATTGTGGATTGTGTGACCCTCACAGCCCTGGACCCTGGTGCCACTGCACTTGCTGCACTATGGATCACTACACCTCTGCTTGTCAAAATGTGTTTGAATGCCAAATGAACTTTAAAAACAAGTAAATGGCTTGAGGGGGGGGTGCAGATGCTCCTACCAGTTGTCCCTTTCAGTTATTAAATAAATGTGGCAAGAAGTCTCACGTTTGATGTACTATTTGCAAAATAGTCCTCTCAGAATGTTGCCTTTTAATTCGCCACCTCAATTTTGGGTCTAGGGTCTAGAACTGGTAGTGTGAAGCTGAGTCCTGAAAAGCCCTAGATTTCATCTGGTTATAGCATGCCTGTTGGAGTGTCACCAGTAGGTCCACTGAGCCGTACTCCATGCATTCTGTGGCCACAAGATAGCCCAGTGGGTTTAGCTGCTGCTGCAGAGACTGTTGTATAACCAACGCACAGTAAGAAGGGAGGCAACACAGTCCTTTTGAGAAGGCACGCTCTCTTCCACCCGTCCCATCCAGAGTGATAGTTTCTGGGACGCGTTTGTCTGGAGACCACTGGACCTGAAGGCAGGGGTGTCCAATGCAGGCCCAGGAGGGTTGATTCATATTGGTTATTGAGGATAACCTCTGACTATGTAAACTAGTTCACTTGAATCTCACTGTATGTAGACCTGTTGATGTATATAGTCTGAAAATCTGTCATAGATATGGCCCTCTGGTTCCCTATTTGGACACCCCTGCTGCAAGGGTATAAGGAGGGTCCCAGAGAGAACAAGGTGGCCGACAGACACTCTTCGCTGCCACTTACAGCTTTGAGCATCGACTCCTGGGTACTGAAGGATGTGAACCGCGTAACACAGAGATACCTCATGACGTAAAGCTACTTTATTTGAGAGTTTTATACAGCTAGCTCGACCCGAAGGCATCAGAGCGCTTTACAACAGAAAATGTTCACATTAAAGATAACAAGTCTGTACAGAGCATTGCTTTTTACGAACATGTAGAAATTGAAAAGAGGTGGGCAGGGAGGGGTATTTAAGAGCAGGACCTATTGTGTTTTAAATTTCACAACGTCGTTTTTCTTAAAGATACATAAATAGTTTAAGATAAGTCAATCTAGGCTGGAACCTCTGCCCAAGCCTCTTTTACCTTGGAAACTTTTTAAAATGTTTTTTTAGTGATTTTACCTGGCATTTGTTGTTTGGTGACAAATATTGGTTTAATATGTAGGTAGATGCGAACAATATAATTTGAGCTAACTTAAGTCCAATGTTCATCACTGCATATGGTGCAACGTCATCCAGTGGGAGCCATTTGATAACTGGGCAACTGGAATTCCTCTCAGAGAAATACAAGTCCCGAGTGAGTGAAAGACTGTGGGGGTCAATTGAGGGTTAAAAGAACGTGATTTTAGGAGACATGACTCTAACATGGTGTCACTGCCGATTAGGTGCATTGTTTTCATGGCCGTGTGTGAGGTGACAACGTGCCCCTACAAGGAGACGGGGCGCCCCCTCTCCCGCCCCCTGGGCGCGAGGGGGGGGCGCTCGCCAGCCCGGAGCCCCGGGTCGCCACTCCCGCCAAGCGCAGCCGAGATGCCCGGATAACTCTGAGGCTTGTTGTGTCAACACCGGGTGTGAGAGGAACCAGTTGAGGAGATTGGGCGGTTGCTGGGACTACAAGCCGCAAACAGACGCAGATAGGCACGTGCTGGGGGGGGCAGTAACCACCAACACCAGTGACGTCAAGAGGAGACTCCCCCCCTGGAAACAGAAAGTAACGCAGGAGTGTCACGCAAAACAATATTTTAAAAAAGATGTGCCTCAGAGGAGCTTTCTGTGCAAGTAAAGATGCTTCTGTTGGGGGTGGGGGGGTGTGGGGGGGGGGGGGAGGGTCTGCCAGGGCAAAAACTCCCTGGAATTTGGAGTACCTCGAGGCAGTCAGAGCTGGACTTTGCAAAGAGAGCGCCCTAGGCGAAGCCAAATCTGGCCCCTGCCTGCCACCTGCCGTTTTCAATTGTAGGTGTGTTGGTAAAATGGGAGGGGGGGGGTGAGCGGGACAAGGGTGAGGAGAGGTAGGAGGAAGAAAACACACAAAATATAAAGCTGTGTACCTACATCTTTTAGAGACAATGGTTGCCGATGACGCACTCTTCTGTTGAGCCAGGTCGGAGGGGGAGTGCTGCAACCATGTCCTATGACTCTCTGAAGGGCCGCGCCCTGGGCATGGGCCCAGCGCGACCACACCAGAGGCTGACCCTGGACAAACGCACATATGTAGACCTGCCAACTCACACGGTGCCACTGTATGTTACGCGGTATGGGCTCCCTTCACGCCGCTACCTGGGAGCGGATGTCACACAGTAGCAGGAACACGAGCTGGAAACCCCCACAGAGTGAATGAATGAATAATTTTATTGTATAGTTAATAAAAACCATTACAAAATATTGGATATCACAATGTTTAAAGAGCAGAACGTTAACACCGCTATAAAAAAATTAAAATAATATGAAATAGAGCAGTCATTCAAGTTCTTAAATGTGAGCATGTTGTTGGTTCAAGTCTTTGCCAATGATTTTCGCTTTTTCTCAAAATTGGCAATGAGTTTGCCTGCTCTGCAAATAAGTTGTGGGTCTACTGAGCATAGGATTTGTACAATCGCAGACCGGCAAGTGCGAATTCCAAGTTCCTTAAACTTGGCTTTTAACCAACTCCGACGTTCCTGGATCAGAGCAGGGCAAATACAAATCAAATGGGTGAAATCCTGTCTTTCTGAGGCCAGAGTGGATTTCAAGCTGGCCTGGCGAGGCTTTGGGAAGGCAGTTTCCAATAACTGGTGTGAAAACACCTCAGGACATTGGCACAGGCCTCAGTGAGCTGAAGGGGTCTGGTGGAGTGAGGGATCAAAGTGTCACTGGATACTTCTCGTGCAAAAACAACAGTTGATGAACAGAATGCAGAACAATGTCATACATTCACCCCAGTACAGAGATCTGGGCCGAAATCCATCGTTTTTTTGCTCCCCATGCCATTCCAGTTTGAACCCAGCCATATGCAAATCAGTCTTGACCTGTGCCCCATGGGAACAGTCCAGCCCAAACTGCCAGGCCAGGTCCTCCCTGGACTGGAAACAAGCATCCTAGGACCAGTTTCGGGGTTTCACCCCTCATCAGCCAGGATAGCTTGATTCCAGTGGCATGGAGAGCACGAGACTCACGTCTGAGCATACCCGCCTGGGCGAGAATATTTGCATTGTCAGCATTCTGTCCAGTATTTGTTTGCTGTAACACTTTTCACCCTAAGTGGGATGGGTATGCCCAGATGTGGGTCACTTGCTCACTGTGCCACTGGATTCAAGCTATCCTGGCTGAAGAAGGGTGACATACCCTGAAACCGGTCCTCGGAAGCTTGTTTCCGGTCCAGGGAGGACTTGGCCTGGCTGTTCGGTCTGGAATGTTCCCATGAGCCACAGGGTCAAGACTGATTTGCATATGGCTGGGTCCAAACTGGGGTGGTGGATATAACCCAGATCTTATGACTGGGGGAGAATGTTTGCATTGTCAGCATTCCATCCATTATTTGTTTGCTGTAACACTTGGGTACTTCTCGGCACAAGGCCCCGCCCCCTCTGTGCCCAACACCATTCTCGCATGGTGAAATGTATTTTTTAGTTGTCAAGTGTAGGTATCTTCACCAGCGTTCTCCGACCACTTCCTGTTCTGGAAACAGTTAGAAATTAACTTTTAAAACCAACATGGCTTAGGGCCTCATGTATCAAAGGGTTCCACCTTTTCTGTGCCTTTAGGCAAATACTTTGGTACAGAAGAGGAAGGTGGCCAGATTTTGGAAAACCAAAAAGTGAGACATTCCACAGACATAAAAGAAGGACTTCAATTTACATCAACCAAGGGGCGCAGAAAGACCTAAATGGCAGTGCTCACCAACATAAGCACTAAAGGAACACACCAAATGCAACTTTTTAACTCAGCGTTGTGTCTGTTAATTAACTAACTTATTGAATGAATATCTGATGAAAGCTGCTAACTACTCCTGGCTTGGAATACATAAAGACAGGCCTCCCTCAGTTTTCAGTCGACCTCCGAAAACTGGGACGTTATACATTTGCCCAAATCTTTCAAGGACAGCTGGTGAAAAACTGGGACTATCCAGGCAAATCTAAGATGCTTGGTCACCATACAGAAGGACATAAATATGTTTTTTGTATGCAGGAAAGAGGAGGTAACATCTCCTAAACTGCTGGAGTGCAAGGGATGGGACTGGGCGTTGGAAATCCGCGAATGTAGCAGCTGACACAAGAGCAGGTTGCTAATTGTCTGCTCCTGAAGGATCGCGTGAAGCCATTTTTTGTGTCAATAAAGTTTGGAAAAGTTGACGATTTTAAACCATTGCAAAGTTGGAAAGTCTCCTGGGCTTTACGGATGCAGTCTTTTTCAATACAGCAAGATCTTTTTTTACAGCTTAGCAAGACCATTTTTTCAATCAAAATGGAAGCCAGCTGAAAACCGTTTCTAAATGTTTTCGCTGTAACACCCCCCTTTTGCAAGCCTGCCTTGCCACAACGATTTTGCACAGGGGAAGAATTCAAAAGTGTACTAGAAGTATATTTTTATTTTAAATGTAAATGTGTTGGACTTGTAAAGCGCACAGCTGCCCGTGAGCGTCCCGGCGCTGAAGACCGCTGGGGAACCCGTCCTGGCTTTCCCTGTGAGATGGTCCCTTCTGGGTATCTCCAAGGTGAAACCAGGCATCCCCGGCGTCTGTGGGGGGCCGTTGTGGAGATGAGGCAAGCTAATGGCCAGAGTTTGCCGAGTGTACTCCCTGGTTAGAGTAGGCACCGAGGCGAGAATTGTCGAGTCCGCTGACCCTGCCGCATTGGGAATTGAACCCTGGTCCCGGGCTGTTCTCTGCTTCCGGGTCTGCCGCCTCTAACCAGTCAGCCACACCTCTCCACTTTTATGCATAACCATTTTGTTAGTGGTTAATAGAGATAAACGAGAGATAAAATCTAATTTTCACTCGAACGTGGCTAAGCAAAAATCTTTAAAAAACTTGACAACAATTTACAAAGAACTTTGCAAAACTTACAGAAAAACTTTTCACACACCTTCAAATTGGGGGAGGGGGTGGATAGGTGCCTTCCCACTGACAGAGGGCGCTGGTGCTGTTTTTGGAAGCCTATCTACAATTGTACCTACTACCGCTTACTCCAGGAACCCAGGCCGGAAGTTGAGGTCACATGTCAGCTGCTGTCCAGTTGGAACACACACGGTCTCGTGCGCCCGAGCAGGACACACTGCCCTCATGTGATAGCTAGGACGCCGCGCCTCCGTCCTTAGCACCTGAGGGGAGCAGCTCTGAAACTTGTTTATTTTTGAAGCACTTAAAAAGGGCTCCCTGTGAAAGAAAACGCTTCCCAGACAGCCGGAGGGCCCCAAACACGCATTAAAAGGCAGCCAAGGGCAGAGCACGTGTCGGAGACATTTCCTTTAAGAAAACACCTCGTAGCAGGTGTCAGGCATAGAGATTTCTTTACAAAAAATACATATTTTCTTTTTTGTGAGGACTTGGTTAAAGAAAGTCGCTCGAGCGCTTCCCTGCCGCGTGTGTTTGTGCCCCAGCTGTGAAAGCACATCTGTACCAGGACGTGTAGAACGGGACGAGAGGAAGGGGGGGGGAGGGCGGGGGCGGATGAGGGGCGCGTGACACCCGTGTTTTAGGAACGTGTACCTCCCATTGTTTTTAGTGCACACTGCATGATTCCCCCTGGCTCAAATACGTCATTATTAATTAGCCAATCAAGGGATATGCATTAATTAACATTAATAAGCCAATAAACAGGGCCTTTTGAGCTCACCAGGTGGAGAGCCCGTGGAGAATGCGGAATTGGTGAAAATTCCTCGATCCGTGGCTTCGCAGAATTTTTGCTTGTTCGCGCTTTCAAAATGCGTGTTTGCGAGATATTTCCCCCCCCGAGCACGCAAAGAGCGTTCGCGAACAGGAAAAAAGCGTCACAGACAGGCTTAACAACCAATTCTGCGTGTTCGCGGAACTCTGCGTGCTCATGGAGATGTTTTACCGTTTCGCTGAGCTTTTCGGTAGCGCGACTATGCAAATTCCGCCCGCCCCTACTATTTACCCCCAACCAATGTAGCGCCTGGAGGATGTGAGACTTTGGAAGACCACCAGAGGCAAGATTCTAGTAGCCCAACCCCTAGGGGATCAACACTCCTGTCAGATCAATAAGATGTGAGGAAAGAAGGAGCGGGTGTGTGTTTCTGATCACGGACGTTTGGAGGTTCCGTTATTGACTACTTTACTTATCGGTGGACACAATAACATTTCAGGCTAAAAGCAGATTCCAAGTTTTTTCGCTGTCTGGTATGGGACATGCCCCGAAGGCAAGACAAAAGATGGGGTGGGTTAGAATATGATCCCTTATCGAAGAAGATCATTTGATTTATCACCTAGGTGTGGAGAGATTGCTATCGAGGAGTGCAAAAACAACAGTTGATGGACAGAATGCAGAACAATGTCATACCTTCACCCCAGTACAGAGATCTGGGCCTATATCCATCGTTTTTTTGCACTCCACACCACCCCAGGTCAGACATGGCCATATGCAAATCAGCCTTGACCCTGTGCCTCATGGGAACAGTCCAGCCCGAACTGCCAAGCCATGCCTTCCCTGGACCGGAAACAAGCTTCCGAGGCCCGGTTTCTGGCTATCAGCCGTCATCAGCCTGGATAGCTTGACTCCAGTGGTGTGGAGAGCATCGAGGAGGCCTCCCGGTCTGTGAACCCTCAGAACTGGTCTGAGGGTCCGCTTTGAGCCTGACCAATTAAGAGGAAGTGATGGGCCCATGGGTTCAGGAGCAGGAGGCCTGTCTCTGGATGCTGAGGCAGAGATACTTGGGTAGCATCAGGTGATTAATTTAATCAAGCGTTTTCACATTGTATCACTCCACTGACCGTCACCTGGCTTTAAACAAGGCATCAACAACATATGTTCAATGGTATCAAAGTCCACAGGGAGGTCTAATACTGAACGCACGTGCCGCTGCACGTTCACTGAGATTAGATAATCCCTGATACAAATTGTCGCAGTTTCTATCCCACAGCACGGGTGGACCCTGGACTGGAAGTCACTTAAATGGATATTGACTTCCATCTTTGTAGTCGTTGCCATGGTTCCCAGTGCCTATTCAATACAAGGGATGCCGCTCATGGACTTCCATGTAGCTATAGTACCATGAGTGGGATTCAGTTTTATGGGGGGAGTGGCTGGAGATCCATAGCTGATAGCCAGACATTGATTGGTCTTGTCTGTTGGGGGCAAGGGCGCCAGGCCCAGATGGACAACTTCATGTTGCATCGGATGCTGAGCACGGAGGGTGGTAGGCGGGCTCTGACATTCGTGTCCTTGGAATCAATTTTCTTTTGGAAGAATGGCCTGAGGTTGCGGCAGAGTTCTGCGGTGGAGACCAGTAGATGCAAAGCCTATTCAGAAAGAGCAAGTTTCTTGTAAGTGTGAGTGATATTGTGTGAGTCTGAGAGAGAGTTTAAATGAACTGCATAGTGTGTGAGAGTGAGTGTGAGAGAATATAGGAGTGCAGGAGTGAGCTTGTATGTGTGTGTACAAGTATGTGACAGAGTGTTTGAGCGTGTGTGTGTGTGAATGACTGAATGAGTGCAACTGTGTGTGAGTCTATGAGCGTTGTAGAGTGAGTTTCTGTGTGTTTGAGCAAGTGAGTGTGTATCAGTGGTGGTGTGAGAATGAGTGTGTGAGTGTGATCTTGTGTGTGAGTGTGTGGAATAGTGATTATGAGAGAGTCAATCAATCAATCAATCATGACATTTGTAGAGCGCACTACTCACCCGTAGGGTCTCAAGGCGCTGGGTTGGGGGGGGGGTGCCGTTACTGCTCGAACAGCCAGGTCTTGAGCTTCTTCCTGAAGGAGAGGTGGTCTTGGGTCAGGCGTAGGTCGGTCGGGAGTGAGTTCCAGGTCTTGGCGGCCAGGTAGGAGAAGGATCTTCCTCCTGTTGTCGTTCTTCGGATGCGGGGGACGGCGGCGAGGGCGTGGCTGGTTGATCTGAGGAGGCGCTTGGGAGTGTAGAAGTTGATCCGGTTGTTGAGGTAGCTCGGGCCTTGGTCGTGTAGGGCTTTGTGTGCGTGGGTAAGGAGACGGAAGGTGATTCTCTTGTTGACCGGGAGCCAATGCAGATCTCTCAGGTGTCCGGAGATGTGGCTGCGTCGGGGGATGTCGAGGATGAGCCTGGCCGAGGCGTTCTGAATCCGCTGGAGTCTCTTCTGGAGTTTGGCAGTGGTTCCGGCGTAGAGGGCGTTGCCGTAGTCCAGTCGGCTGGTGACGAGGGCCTGGGTGACCGTCTTCCTTGTGCCGGTGGGGATCCACCGGAAGATCTTGCGTAGCATGCGCAGGATGTTGAAGCAAGACGAGGAGACGGCGTTTACTTGTCTGGTCATGGAGAGGGAGGAGTCCAGGATGAAGCCCAGGTTACGTGCGTGGTCCGTTGGTTTGGGTGCGGTGCCCAGGGCGGAGGGCCACCAGGAGTCGTCCCAGGCGGAGGGCGATGCGCCCAGGATGAGGACCTCCGTCTTGTCCGAGTTCAGTTTCAGGCGGCTGGTCGTCATCCATTCGGCTACCTCAGAGTGATTGCGTGCAAGCGTGCGTGAGTGTTCGAGTGCGTGTGTGAGAGTGCGTTATGCTTGCCAGTGTGCTGCTGGCCCACTGGAGCTAATTCTTGGCATATGGAGGAGTCCACCCAAGTGGGAGGTACACCCTTGGCAAAGTAGAGCCTTAGCATCCTTGAGGTTGTTCTTGGCATACCAGGGTGCCCTTCGCAGAATGTTGGGTGCAGGCATGCTGGGGGTAGTTCTAGGTATAAGAGAGCGCATGCATGATATGGAACATATATGACAACATGCCAGCCCTTGTTTATTTTTGACATATGGGGGCACTCAATGTTAAAAGAGGGGCACCCATACCGAAATTATGGCACTGGCATAGACTCTGTAATTCTTAGCATAAGGTGGCCCCCATGGCATACGGAGGGCTCCAGAGAGAAGATGATAGGCCTGGCATACTGGAGGTAATTCTTGATATATGGAGGGCACCAATGCCAAGACTTGAAAAAATGGGGTTACCTCTTGTGGAGGGGCAAGCTTCTATGGCATACCATGTAACCACGGTAATATTTCATGAATGCTCTTTCAAAGACTATATCTTTTTAACACATTTATCTGAAAATTGTGATTTAAAATGCAGTTTGATGCCTATTTTTTTAACATTTCTCAGGTAGAACCACTCGAATAAACCCAAAGAAATCTGGTTAACCCGCTACGTGCACTCACTGGAATTAGGTGCACATATTGTGCACTGTCACTTTTAAAGATCACCAGACACCAATGGTGGCAGATGTTGACGGCAGCAAAAAGGGCCGTGAGCGAGCAGAGGGGGCAGTGTGAGTGTAGAAGTGTCGGAAACTGAGATTTGACAATGAAATGACCAGGATCGTCCAATCTTCGAATAGTTAGAATTGTTTACATCTCACAGGTGGATAGCCCCTTTGCACTCCCATTCTGTTTGCAATTCTTCCCAAAATTCTAAATTGGGACATGTGACGTTGGCCCTCACTAATATTTTTGTGACTCGGGCTCCTATGCCAACAGGGCAGTCTTTCCTGACTCCTACCTCGATGTACCTCCGACCCAGGCTCTGGGCAGACTTTATGGAGATACCCAAGATATCAGAATCCCTCCCTGCCCCACTTGCCTCAAATTCTCTGATCAGCTCCATCTTCCTCCCCTAAATCTCATTGAACTGGGTATTTTTTTTTTTTAAAAAGCCAGCTTGAATCAGATATTTTATAGGCGTCATCTCTCGAAATATGTCCAGAATAAATTGTGTGATCTTGGTGATATCAATTTATCTCACTGTCCAACAGTTCCTTTATGATAAGTAGTAATTACTACACTTATATATATATTTATTTTTATACAGAGTTTTATATAGCGCGAACTTGACCCGGTATCGGGTATCAGAGTGCTTTACACGAGCACCAGTTGCATTACATGAGGACACATTAATTTTTTGTTAGGCACAGAGAGATTAAGTGATTTGTCCAGAATTGTCCCGGTTCTCCAGATTCGAGGTCGACTGCCCTAGCCGTTAGGCCAACTCTCTCCCCAACACTTATATAGTATGCTGTACCAGTTTCCTGGCTTCCAGGTGCAGTTAATAGGTCATAATGACTACCTAGCTTATTGGTGAGTACGCCAAGTGTGGTAGTGCTCTCTGGTTTACCTCCGGCATTAGCGCGGTGTAAAACCTACTGTACATTTAGATCTGCAGTCTGGTACTTTTCGCTGGAACTATCCTATCTCATTGCTTAGGCGTCATTACCCATCAGGTAGATGAAAAGCGACAGATCCCATTTACAGCACTATAAGCAGAGCCGAGAAGCCCAGGGCCAGGTGCCGGGGAAGCGAAGCCGCTGGATAGAACAGGGATATTGACATTTCCTTCTGATATCAATAGTTATTGACTGAGAAGGCAGCGGTAACCAAAGCCCAGAGGCTGAATTCACTGATGCTTCAGCCTGATAACATACTCCATTCTCGCCGTGAGTCATCGCCAATAATCTTGCGGAGACGCGCGCGGAGATTGTACGTGCTGTTTACAGCTCATTGTTCCTAAAGTTTACACTAAAGCGGAAAGGATGGCTGTGATCAAAAGAGAAGCGTATCTGGAGTGTCAAGCATCGAGCAGGTAGTCAAATGCTATTGTCTATTATTAATACATCTCTGTAAACAGTGTATATATAAATAAATATATATGTGTGTATATATATATATATATATATATATATACAAAGCAAAATCCCGCTAAGGAGGTCCTTGGCAGAAAAGAAAACTCGCACACCAGGGTTTGATTTATCAGAAGGTGTATTTAGTGGCGACGCGTTTCGAGCAGACGCTCTTACTCACAAGCCTATATATATATATATATATGTGTGTGTGTGTGTGTGAGATACCTCATAAGTTATCTAGTGCAGGCCAGGGATCCCTCGACCTCCTGTGCCTCTATTTGGGAGGTTTACGAGGTCATGTGGTCGGAGGGGATGGTTTACGGGTCAAAAGTCTCTCTTACCGGGTCCCGCCTCCACAGTGCCCGCATGCCCGGAGGGTTCTGTTTGGTTGCGGCATCTGGAATTCCTGACCTCAATGCAGCATGTGATATACTCAATGGATAACTTGGTTCTTTGCAGGACCCAGCAACAGACTGGCCCGTTTTAGCTGTCGGTGAGGAGCTCCAGTGAGAGGTAAATCTCAAACCCATTTTATCTGCCGGCTCTCTCAACTCGGTGAAGATGCAGAGTTTTGAATACAACCATGACAGTTTCAGAGGCAAACCTTTGCAACGTTGCATATCCCTGGCCCGCGTAGGTAACAATCACCAACAATAGGCATTCTAGAATGTTCCTTTGTTTGATGACATCTGCTTGGGTTTTGAGATCTATTGTGACATCATTCACCAGCCACAATGGAGAGACATGTCCAGTTACGGCAGATGGTTTTAACTCCGGGGCACAAAACTTCGGATTGTGAGGTCTGCAATACAAAAGCGTAAAGAACGAAGGCATTTTTTAAATTTCTTTTCCATGACTGCAGATACCAACCACGTCTTTTTGTGCTCTTTAAGAGAATCAGATTCTTATTTTCATGATGTCTAAAAAGGGCCCTTTGATCTCCCTGGGACCATACGTTCCGCGTTTGAACAAAAGATGTAATATTTATATGTGATGTTGGCTTGGTAGCATGGCACTTTATCTCAAATTGACCTGCCCTCTACACAGCCTTGTTATCATATTTGTAGGTTTTTGTATATAGTGCCTGCTTGTCAATCTACAGCCACTAGTGGGCGCTGTGAAGAATTGGAGATGTAGTAGGTGTATCATCTATGTGTGCTGGCACTTTGCGCCTTAGAATCCAGAGTTCAGGCAGCTTTGTGGTCAGTGGCGTAGCGAACGTTTAAGGGCCCCCCTGCAATGTACACGGAGGGGTCCCCGCTCCAGATTTAATCCGGAGCACTCAGGCCTAAGTACTGTGCTGAGGGGGGCTCCAGCAGCTCGGGGTCCACCCTGCACAGCGGGGGATGCAGGGGCCTGTGTTACGCCCCTGACTGTGGTCCAGTGGAACTTCCAGAGCGCCAAATAGGGCATTAATGCGCTGAACTAAAAAGGCCTGGAGCCATGACAGCAGTGACGTAGCTAGACCTTGGGCCGCCCTTAGTTTTCCAGCCCGTGGCGGCTGCATTGATCCGCAGGGGGGGTGGTGGTGGTGGGGGGGGGGGTGATGGGGTGCTGACAATTCTTTCGATTGCTGCCCAGCAACAGCGGCATTGAAGAGCCAGGGGGAGGGGGAGGTTGGGTGCTGGCAATTGCTGCCTGAGAGGGCAGGTAAAAACACGAGGGGGTGAGGCTGCCACCCCAGAAACCCGTGGTGCCCGGGGCGGACCGCCTACTTGCTACGCCACTGTGTGACAGATAGCGTTGACAACAGGCGTGGGTGCTCTCGGGAAGCAGCAGTGGGGTTGGGAGGGGGAAGAGGGGGAGGTGAGGTGTTAAAAAAAACACCTGCTGGCCGGCCTGCTGACCGGCCACCGCTGCCTCTCCTGCATCCTCTTCCTGGCTTCTTTTCTGCAAAGAATCAGGAAGATCCCGGCTCCTAGCCTCCCGATAGCCAATCACAACACTGCAATACAGCGTTGTGATTGGTCTGTGTGCCCTGGTTCTGCACTCTGCCGGGGAATAGGAGGCTGGGCATGTTCTCCATGCAGGCTGTAATGTAGCCTGCATGGAGAGCATGCAAAGTGCAAATTAATGTTTGGCCAGCCTAAGAGGGCCGGTCAAAACATTCATGTGCACTTACATAGTGCCCACCACTCCTCCCCCTGCTCTGAGAGCCGAGCAGATCTGCCCCGCCCACCCACCCACTGAGACACACAGCAGGAAAAATAAAATGATAATAATGTAGATTTATTATCATTTTATTTTTCCTTTTTTTCCACTGCAAAAAGCAGTGAGGCGGTGCTCCTCCGCCTATGAGGAGGAGCCGCCACTGGTTGAGAATCACTGGCAAGACATCTTTTCTGTTTGTATCCATAGTTAGAAATAAATACAGATGTGGAAAAAGTTGGTTTGCTGTCTGTATTTAAGTGCAAAAATTAGCAATAGCAGAAAACTGGGAGGCTTAATGACGATCAAGCGCTTCTTGTCCTTTCTGTTAATCTAGGCGATGAGATGTAAAGGTCCCTAATGCATTTTGATAAAGAACTTTTTTTTCTCTGGCCAGCAAGAGGCAAGCTGACTGTGGTGTATTCTTACATGAATAAATGAGGAAGAACTTAGAAGTTAAAAGAGTAGCTTTAATTAAAGCCTCAGCCACAGGAGAAATCTTCAACTGACTCTCTGAGAGCAGAGATGCATTCCAGAATCTCACATGAGAATGGAATACAAACATTCAGAACTCTAATACATTAAAGGTACAGATACAAATATTAAGTACATAGCAATATCACACATCTCCCTCCTAAAGAAAGTTTAAACAACAATATTAAAACTGTATTTTACAGATACTCAAACATTTGAAGGGATATGAAATTAAGGTAAATAGTCTCTTAAATAAATGGGAGGTCTACGTACTCTTTGACTCCTAAGAGAAGATGAGGATAAATTTGCACCATTAACAAAACTAGAAATTGAAGAATGTAATCTTTGTCTTTCACACAAAGAGTCACGCAATGGGATTCTTGACCTAACCACAACCACTCTGCTCTTGTTCCAAATCCTCCCATCCTCTGTTTTAATGGCATTTCTAAATACTTTCACTACTGCTCTCACCTCAGTATATTTTGACCAAGATCTACAACCAACAGGAGCTTTTATTCGAACAAGATCACCCACTAGTACCTTCTGTACATTCACACAATTTCTTTTATCAAAATACAACTTTCTTTCATTCAACTTCCTTTCTTCCTTCTTACGCTACTCACCAATTCTATGATCAACCAAATCCTTGTTAAGATCCATCCAACCAGGACACAACCAAGTGTTGGGAGCCCTCCCTTTGAACAACACAAATGGAGATTTCCCAGTTGTCGAGTGGGGTGCAAAGCGATAAGCAGATATTCTTTCCTGTAGAACCGATTTCCAATTTAAATTAGATGACCTTGCCAATTGTATAGCCTCCTTCAAGGTTTTATTAACTCTCTCAACTGCACCATTAGTCTCGGGATGATATAAAGAACACTTTTTATGTAGTATTCCAGACCTCCTCATATATTCTTCAAAGATTCTAGAACAAAATTGTGGTCCATTGTCAGAAAGAAGACTATTGGGAAAACTCTCTTTCTTAAAAAGAACATCAAGGAATTTTACTACTTCTTCCGAAGTGATCTCTCTAACAGCACACACCTCAATCCACCTAGAGTACAAATCCATTAAGACTAATAGATAAGGGGTATCACTCACACCTGACAGAGGGCCAACTATATCAATAGCTACCTCATCCCAAGGATGACTTGGCAACACTCTCTTAACCATGGGCATCTGCTTAGTTTTCAATATTTTATCACTGGCACAGCACTCTGGGCAATCCCTCACTAACCTCTCAATCTCTAAATCCATGCCAGGCCACCAAAATTGCATGCGTAAAATTTCTTTAGTTTTAACAATGCCAAGATGACCAGAATGGGCATGAGTCAAAAGTTTCTTTCTAATACCCAGAGGCGGTACCATCTTTGTACCACGAGTTAAAAATCCAGAATTTGTAGAGAGCTCATCAGAAACTAGTCCAGGGTTTCTCTAAACGAGAATTATTACTCAAAGATAACATCACCCTTTTTATCTCTTCATCCTTTTCAAGCTCTTCCTTCCATTCTTTCTCTTCAATGGCTCCTTCTGTAATCTCACATACATTTATGAATTCATCAGAACAACCACATTCATCTTCTTCTACGAAATTTTCCTTACCTACCATTCTTGAGAGACAATCAGCAGATTTGTTTGATACTCCTGGAATATAATCAACAGAGAAATCAAACTCCTGTAAGGATACAATCCATTTTCTAATTCTTGAGAAGATCGCATCTAGACCCTTTTTTTCAAAAACCTCCTTCAATGGTTTATGATCTGAAAGAACAGACACCTTTGTCCCCCAAATCAAGTTCTTCAATTTCCTCAGAGCCCAATAGATGGCAAGAGCCTCCTTCTCTATTACAGAATAGTTTAATTCTGAACCTCTCAAACACCTGGATGAGCAACAAATCAAACAATCTTTTCCATTTCTTTTCTGTATCAAAACAGCACCAAGACCTTTTTCACTCGCATCAGTGAACAAAACAGCGGGTAACCCTGGTATGAATGCCTGAAGAGAAGGAGCCTTATTCAATTCGGATTTAATATCATCAAATTCCTTCTTGCCCAACTCAGTCCATACATACTCAACATTTCTTGCTGTCAGCTTCCTCAATGACTGAGTTTTGTCCGCGAAATTATAAATAAATTTGCCATAAAACTCCACCATACCAAGGAAGGAAATTAATTCTTCTTTATTCACAGGCTCTTTAACCTTATTAATAGTCTCTACTAATTCCTTTTTTGGAAAGATACCTCGATCAGTTATTCTATGACCCAAGTAATTTATTTCTTTTACACCAAATTTACACTTACTTCTTTTAAGTGTCATACCCGCATCTTCCAAACGTCTGAGAGCAGCACATACTCGACCATAATGTTCTTCCATACTGTTGCCATAAATAAGTAAGTCATCTTGATAGCACCTGACACCTGGTAACCCTTTTAAAATCCTAGCCATAATTCTCTGGAAAACGGAAGCCGCAGATACAAGGCCAAACGGCATCCTCTTATATTTGTAAGTGCCCATGGGAGTGATGAAAGCTGTTAGGTCTTGGGAATGCTCATCTAATACAACCTGGTGATAGGCTGATGCCAAGTCTAAAGTGGTGAAAAATCTAGCTCCTTCTAATGTACTCACCATCTCATCTATGTTTGGAAGGGGAAACCTGTCAACTACTACTTCTTTATTTAGCGCTCTGAGATCAACACAGAGTCTAATTTCACCAGTTGGTTTCTTAACCACCACTACAGGAGCTAACCACTCAGTAGCTTCCACTTGTTCAATCACACCACTCTTCAACAATTTTTCAATCTCCTCTTTCACCTTCTCTTGTTCCATTAACGGTATTCTTCTTACTTTTGCTACTATGGGAATGGCACTTTCTCTTAATTTGATACGATGTTTGTAACCCTTTAAGCATCCCAAACCTTCTCTAAATACATTAGGAAACTTATTTGTCAAATCTTCACACAAGTCTTTTCCTATGTCCTTCATGTCTACCGTGTCTATCTGATGAATTTGAACTTGGGGATTGGCATTAGGATTTAAAGTTACACCAAGTTGACCTTGATGTACCCAACCCAATAAAGTATCTCCCTTTTTGGCAACATCAATTTTTCCCACAATGGTTCTACTCCCAAGTTCTATCTCAGCCATGAAACAACCAACCATTTTAATCGGATTGTCTGAATACCCAAGTGGTCTCACATCTGATCTCATCATTCTCACTTTACCAGCAAAATGTGTTTTAAATAATTCTTCATCTATTAAAGTTATACGAGAACATGAATCAAATTTGAAGTTAATCATGACATTTCCTACTTTTACATCATGTTTTGGATGATCAGATACTTCACATTTTATCTCAAAAGTAATGGTTCTAACTTGAGGTTGTGATTGACTCCAACGTTTCCTTGTCAAGTCAGGTCTAAATATTTTTGTTCTACAACATTTTCCATAATGCCCTCTCTTCCCACATACGTTACACGAAATCTTTAATGCGGGACAAATTGGAGAGTTGGCTAAGTGACTTATTTGTCCACATCTGAAACATGAAAATCTGTTACTCTGTTGTGTAAAATTGTTCTGATTTGTCGAACCTGATGCCAAATTCTCTTTTCCAGAACCAATTTGAGTTTCATTTGTTTCATTCTTCTTAACTTGACAAACAATTTCTTCAACTTTTGTTTCTTCCTTTTTTCCATTCAATGACCCTTTATCTTTTTCTTTTTTTAACTCACCAACACACTTTGTCATATGTTCCACCTGTTTTGCTATGGCCAATACCTCCTCAAGAGGTGGTTCATCTTTTAACCAAAGTTCTTTTCTAATCTCATCATGTGCACACCTAAGTACAAACTGATCCCTTATTCTTTCATCAAGGGTTAAGCCAAAGTTGCAAGAGGACGCTAATTTTCTCAATGAAGAAACATAATCTTCCACAGTCTCATCTCCTTTTTGCTCTCTTAAACCAAAATGGTAACGCTCCATTATGGTACTGATCCTCGGGAGATAATGTTTATCAAGTTGAGCAATCGCAATTTCATACTCATTTAAATTGCGTTGTTCTCCAGCAGATAAGTCAGGAAGATGTTCTAGCACTTCCTGTCCTTCCCCTCCCAAACAATGGAGAAGAAGAGAAAGTTTCCTTTCTGCACTCAAGTTAGTTCCACATACTCTTGCATAGTTCGCAAACATTTTCTTCCATTTCTTCCACTTTATATTCGGTTCTCCTGGGTTATTTAAAAAGAAAGCAGGCTGGGTTACATTTTGCATTTTTCCACTATGTATGTATTTTCCTTTTTCTCTTTTCTTTCTCAGACTTCTTAATAGTGTGAAATCTCTTAATTATGCCAAATGATTGGAAGTGACAAAATTCTATTAGTTTTTGTAGTCCAGAACCTTTGGCAGTAATTATGATGTAGATCCTGCTTTGTGATGTCAAAAAGAACCTTCAGGTTATATAGAAGAATTGAGAAGAATGTTCTCTCTTGTGAACATTCCTTTAGTGTTTAGAACATATTGAATCCAGATAATTGCCATGCATGGAATCCACTAACAAAGAGTAGAACAGGAGCAGAATGTCAGTAGATCTTACGTTCTTTTCTTCTTTGATGTACGCACAGATAGCTTTAGTGCGAGTCAGGCTTCAGCGCGAGCAAGGGCAGTTCTAGCGCGAGCAATGACAGCTTCAGCGCGAGAAATGCTTCAGCGCGAGCACGTTTTCAGCGCAAGAAAAGAACACTGCGTGTCTTTTTAAGACAGAGCGCGAGAGAAATACGTTGCTTCACTCAAACGTATCCGCTCCCTTATTTATAATAAAAATACATTTCCAAGTAATCTGCCCGCCAAACTCCTCACCGCAATTGTCTCTGAAACTGGTACTGCCGCTGGGAAGTCTCCGCTTCCTTTCTTGTTTATATAATAAACACAGCCGCTGGAGGAGTGCGCGAGTCAACTTTTCTTTTCTTTGTTCCTGTGTTGAGGCGAAGTCTTGGGTTCACCCGATCGTCGCCATAATAATGTGGTGTCTTCTTACATGAATAAATGAGGAAGAACTAAGAAGTTAAAAGAGTAGCTTTAATTAAAGCCTCAGCCACAGGAGAAATCTTCAACTGACTCTCTGAGAGCAGAGATGCATTCCAGAATCTCACATGAGAACGGAATACAAACATTCAGAACTCTAAAGATGCATTCCAGAATCTCACATGAGAATGGAATACAAACATTCAGAACTCTAATACATTAAAGGTACAGATACAAATATTAAGTACATAGCAATATCACACTGACATCATAATTTATGTGCCGACCCAGAAGCCCGTGCGCCAGGCACTGCAGATTCACCCAATGTGGCTGTCACTCTGATACTTTTCCCCACGTTTTGCAGTGCAGCCACACAAAAGGTGACAGGAACGTGTAATTAACATGTTCTTTAATTGCCAAGGTGGGAGTCTCACCATAATGACCTGCCCTAATTGGGGCAGATTCGTGTAGCCATCAATCATTTGCAATTTGCAGCAGAGGGACAGCATTGTGTGGGTATACATGCTGCGCTCTGATTGGCTCTTGGAATTGTTCTAGGCTGGTTGACTTGACTGCAACCTCCATAGCTGTCAAGGGACTGTATGTCACTTGTGGCTCGTTCAGGAGCCATGAATTTGATTAGCTATCTCCTACAGACCCCAGCATGCAATGCACTGTTGGCTAAAAAACCAGGACTGACTGAAGGTGGAGCACGTGACACGGAGCCGCTTGGCGGCCATGTCCAAGGGTCCGGCGGATGATGCCAGCTCATACGGCACCCTTGTCTGCCATTGGTTACCATGCCTGAGCTAGAGTTGCAGGTCAGTGGGCAGAGGCACTTCAGCAATGACCGCCCTCACCCATGACGCTCACAACATGCATCCATTTTTGGAGTGTCCCTGAAGCCATTTGATTATGAATTACGAAGTCATATTTAACTGCTATATTTTATTTTGCGCAAACACTCTTACCAACCGGTCCATGCGTCCTTCACCCACCCTACAATGTGGAATGCAGTGTGTATGGGTAGGGGGCAGGGGGCTCAGTGGGGGTGATGATGGAAGGACAAGGAGAAAAATGCTTAATTTGTAAAAACAATATAAGAGCAGCTGCCCAAATTGTTTCTTAGGAACCCTAGTAGGTCCTGCTGAATGCTGGGCCTGCAAAGCTGAATATGCCTGATTCCACCTCATGCCTCTTTCTTCCACCACCCTACACTTCCTGTCTCTTTCTTCCACCCCCTACACTTCCTGTCTCTTTATCTCATGAACACCGAGTCTGCCTGGTCTTGATTCCACCTCATGTCTCTTTCTTCCACCACCCTACACTTCTTGTCTCTTTATCTCATAAATGCCGAGGCTGCCTAGTCTTGATTCCACCGCTTGCCTTCTTTTTTAAGACGCATACATTTCCTGTCCTGTCTCTTTATCCCAATGTTACAGGTTCTTTCCCGTCCCTTCGTTCTCTTTTGTAACTGTTTTCCTATCTTTTTTCCTCATCCTTCTTCCTTCCTTTTCTGCCTCTCTCTCTCTCTAGGTCAAAATCTGATGATGAAACAACACTGGTTCCCAAAATGGTTGCCTGTCCCCACCACCAGCAACCACTGGAAGAAAAGAATCCCTGGTGAACACAGATTTCCATTGCATGCTGCTATAGTTACTGCCTGTCCACATTCATAGGATTGCCTTCTCTTCCTTATAGTCAGTGATGTTTGTGTTTCACTTTTAGTAAGTAATTTAGATTTTATCTAATTATTCAGAGTTTTTGTAGCGCGCTACATTTCTGTTACTTCAGAGCATGAGGAAGGAATCTTGGGCCATGAGTTAGGGTTTAGTGGATTGTTTACTCCTACCCAAGGGTGACAATATCCCTTCCACTTTACTGCAAGTACATTATATCCTGTGGCACTTATTATAAGGTCCACAGGTTATCCGTGACGTTTGTAACCAGTTTACTAGACTCTAAATCAGTCCACAATGAGTCAGATCGGGTCCAATAGGTGAAGAGGAGAAACATCCTTTACAACGAAACTTTTTCCACTTAGTACCTTTACAACGCAGGTATTACAACGCAAGTCGTTACAACGACTTGCACTGGAGGGCGCTGTAGGATAGGGAATAGTTTAATTTACTATCCAAAACCTTCCCTACTATCCACGGGGACTGGAGTTGGAATAGTAAATTAAACTATTCACTATCCAGCGCCCCCCAACGCAAGTCATTGTAACGACTTGGTTGTAAAACCTGCATTGTAAAGGCATGCGTGGAAAAAGCATGCGTTGTAACGACATACATCCGGTGAAGAGAGCTATGTTCTTCATTAACCGCCCCCGGAGATCTGTGCTTTAGTTATTTCAACAGTGAAAAGATCATTTTTTGATTGATCCAGGAAAAAAAAAATGAGGTACAACTTGATTAACAATCAAGTCTTATAGTCACACAAAGAATTTAGGAAAATGCCACATCTTCATCTCTGTTTTCCCAGACACTATTGGCCCATTTCACCATGACAATTCTACGTGTAAGGTCAGATCACAAGTTCGAATGGATTTATTTGAATGTGTAAATTCGCTATCCAAGAATGCACACTTGCAATGTTATATTACATCAGTGCGGTGTAATATTATGTGGTTGAACATTCTTAAAGGTGGAAACGCCTGGGTACGCCCCAAAAAGTTGTGGGCTGTAGTAGAAGGGGCTTCCACACAGTGAAAAAATATTCACAAACATTTTTAGTAGTGTGCAAGGTAGACTGAAATACTGTAACAGTCACAACTTCTTAGAACTTCTCCTTTCAACCTTTGTGAATTTCAGAACAGTCCTGCAAGTGTAGGAAGAAACCAATGGAAGGCAATGACTGACTTTTTTGAGAATGAAACCCCTTGCGTCACCACTTATCAGTGTCACAGAGACCTTTCAGAAGGTCCTATCATGCACTGTTTGTTCTCCTAACAGGTACTGACACCAGTTCTGAGTCAATTTACCTGATTTCGGAAAGTCAATATCTCCACGCGGAGTCCACAGCGTGCTAGTCACCGGGAGTAACCAGGCAACGCCGGGAGGCGGGATCCTGAGCACCTGGGAAGACCTCCTGTTGGAAATACTCCATACTGAAGCCGGTGGTAGCCGGGGCAGGTGTGCTTGCCTCTTCTTTCCACATATTGATTGTGAACTTATCACAATGCGGAATCCACGCCGGCAGGTCCTGTGGAAGGGTGTGACACTATAGCTGTAGCGCTATGAAGCTACGAAGCAGCCACTATGCTGGGAGTCAGGAGGAACAAACCCACAGTCAAAGAGAGGGTCCAAGTGCCTCTTTATTCACCCCGGTCCTCTGGGCACCAGGAGGTGGACGGGAGGTGGACGGATGAATGGGCGAGCGGGTGATACCTGGCCACTGTGTAGTAAGTACACTAAGGTGATTTTTACCTATTTTAAATAGTAATCTAGAACACTCTTTTTTTTTAAGGACCATGAGATAATTATAACAAATTGGTGTATATATAGTGCTTAAAAATGTACCTCTGCTGAGTCTAAGCACTGTAAGTAACATATTTTACTACTAATATGTGATACTCTATTTAACCATCTCCATAGGAAGAAATATAAATGCCTTTGTGCGATACAAACGCGAGACCTCCAGAACACCTCATTTCCAAGCAGCTAACGTTCAGCTCACTGAGCTATCTTTAGGACACACACGAGTTTATCAAATAAGCATGCGTTCCGTCTGATTTTATATGTGAGGTTTCAGCTCACCACCTAGTACCACAATGTATTCTGGTGATCTAGGGCCCGATGTAGGTAATCCCAGATTACCGATTCTTAAATACCGAATCATACCGATTCGATATTTAAGAACGGGCAAATGGGATGTAGGCAATTTTTCTTTAAAAATTACCGAATCGGTAAGTTTCGGTAATTACCGAATCGGTATTTACCGATTCAGTAATTGCCATTCATTCCTATGGGCCTGGAGGCCCATAGGAATGAATGTCAATTATCGAATCGGTAAATACCGATTCGGTAATTGGGGGAAACATTGAAGGGTGGCAGGGTGTCACTTTGACACCCTGTTGCACCCCTCAATTGTGTATGGGTGCACATGTTGCAGACATACATGCCCTAAGGGCATGTATGTCTGCAACATGGCACTGTTGGAAAAGCAAAAAAAATGCTTTTTCAAAGGTTTTCATTATTTACCACCAACTTGTAGTTGGTGGTAAGGAACGAATCCTAAAATTGGAAAATCACTCATTTGAGTGCTCCCTACATATCAGGATTCGGTAATTTACAGAATCGGTATTTAAGAATTCGGTAATTTACCGATTCCTTAAATGACCGATTCGGTAAAACACCGAATCCTTAAAAAGTGCCACCTACATCTTAAAAACCCAATACCGGTCGGTAAGGGCCGAAATCACCGAATTTCGGCCGTTACTGACCGGTATTTGGCTACCTACATCGGGCCCTAAGTTGGTTACGGGTGGATCCCAGTGAAGGATCTTAGATCTGTATGAAACAGGTTACATCTAAGGTTGTGAAGATTTATATTCCAGGTAAAATAAAGGTGTTCAAAGTTAAGAGCTCTCTAACTTTGAGACTTTGGGCCAGATGTAGGTAATCCCAATTTACCTATTCTTAAATACCGAATTTTACCGATTCAGTATTTAAGAATAGGTAAATGGGATGTAGATACATTTTCGGTAAAAAATTACCGAATCTGTAAGATTCGGTATTTACCGAATCTGTATTTACTGATTCGGTAATTGCCATTCATTCCTATGGGCCTGGAGACCCATAGGAATGAGTGGCAATTACCGAATCGGTAAACAGCGATTCGGTAAAATGGGGGAAACATTCAGGGGTGCCAGGGTGTCACTTTGACACCCGGTTGCACCCCTGAATCGTGCTTGTGTGCAGAAGTGGCATGTATGTCTTCTACATGGCACAGTTGAAAATGCACAGATTTGCATTTTCAAAGGTATTTGTTATTTACCCCCAACTTATAGTTGGTGGTAAATAACGAATCCTTACAGGTGAAAAGCACTCACTTGATTGCTTACTACATTTCAGATTCGGTAATTTACCGAATCGGTATTTAAGAATTTGGTAATTTACCGAATTCTTAAATACAGATTCGGTAAATTACCGAATCTGAAATGTAGCCACCTACATCCGAAATGCCTAATACCGGTCGGTAACGGGCGAAATTCGGTAATTTCGGCCGTTACCGACCGGTATTAGGGTTCCTACATCTGGCCCTTTGTGAACATTTGTTAGATTTGTGTAACTGTAGATGACATTTCCCGACAAAATATAATTTGGGAGAGTCTTTTCTTTGGGCTGGGAAATAAGGATGCAGTATTTTACATACTGCACATTAAACCGAATTTTGTATCAACTTAAAAAAAATCTCAACCCAGTTGTTTATTTATTTATGACATTTAATGGCTTACAGTGCTTAACCCAGTAAAACATGTTTCTAGAAAGTTAAAACATAGCTACAGAAACTGTAATTAATAGCATTTCCGGCTTTAAAATGCAGGTTTAAGAGGATATTTAGTGTTTTTTCATGATATTTCATAAAGTGCTCTGAAGAGGTTAACAAAGCACACTTTTCACAGGATACCCTCCTTTCTAGTGTCTAGGAGCCTTATGGAGCACCCTTTGCCCTTTAACATTTGTTTACAGTTAGATTGTGCGCCTTGCATGTGACGCAAGAAAACTATAGATTAAGCCTGCCCTCCAGGCGAGCTGGTCCAAGAATCTGTAAGCCACCTCAGCATCACACCTTGTAGATCACACATTCAGTGTTCTGTTTTTGTATTTTTTAACTATGGAATCCAGAAACACATATCCAACTAGAACAATTAAAACAAAGATGCAGTAATGTTTCTAGTGTTTAGGACGAACGTGACGTCATTGTGGGGTTCTTAGAGCTGGTGTCTAGAAGGTAGGCCTGCTGCAGAATGAAACTTGTACCACGCCAACCTGAGCAGGCAGGGCTGTGGCAAAGCATTTAATTAAAGGCAAAGTACTTTCTTGCTCAATACGCGAGGTCTGGGCAAAACTTCCTCAAAAGTACATGTTGGAACTTTTTGGGTTAAAGTTGGTTGTTCTGTGGGCGCTGTGGTTCCATGTTCTTGAGCATGAAACAGGGGAGGCACAGAGTGTTCATTCCTGCTGCCCCTACTCCTGTCTCTGTGAAGCGCTCTGATATCTGTAAGGATCTTGTTCGCGCTATATAAAACTTTGAATAAAATAAATAAATAAATAAACTACGCAAAAAACTGTTGCATAATGAAAACTATGCCTACCTCCAGACTTTATGCTACACTCACGTTTCTACATTGGCCACGATCACACAAGCAGGCTTGAGGGACACCTAGCAACGACTAGTTGAACTGCAGCTCTTTGTAGAATTATTTTGATATTGTATACTATAATATTCACTGCCCACTGCTAATCTCGTCCCATAATGCTTTGCAGGGCCTTTGGTTGGGATTGTATTTTTGCCCATAACTGTGCTTGGGGTGGCCCTAAGAGGATGGGACCACCACTGAATCGTTCAGCATGATATGCTCTTTGTGTTCAAGACATCTGCTTGGTCCTCCCCCTAGGTTAGGGGGGGGGGTACCCCAAAAGCATCACCTCTCTCATTGCCTGATATTTTTTATTTTCAAAGTTTACTTTTGTGAATTGGTTATATGGTTTTTAGCATGTAAAGTTGCTTTATCAAAGCATTTGTGGGTGCAGTTTAGTAGCTGACTCCTAGCCAGCTAGTGATAGCACAATTCTGTACATTCCCATCATTGGGGGAGCTCCTCCCAGGAAGATTTATTAGAGAAAACTTGTGAATCTTCCAACTTTTCAGATCAGATCTGGGTATAAAATTAGCCACAGCTTCCCATCAATAATGTGGGAAGGTTGCACCTCCTCTCAGCCCCCTTTCATCTTTATTAATAGATTTTTAATTGCAAGCCTTCCATTTTCATTATTACTGAGGGCGCTTAATTGGCCAGACTACTAGATGCAGTGTTTTTCTTTTCACAAAGTACATTTTTTAATGATTGGAAACAGGTGCTGCTCGTCACACCTGGTGCAAAAGAGGAAGCTTGCAGGGGGCTCCACATTACGTTTTGACCCCAAGCCTCGCAGTACCCCCTGGCAAGCCTTTGGACACCGACACTGCATCCGTATTAAAATTCAAAAAGGATTTCTGTGGTTTCATCTCAAAGTTGCATGAGTATACACTACATGAATAAGTACTTTTGAATATTGAGAGGGTTGGCACCCAGAGCAGACCTTTTCTTAAGGTGAGCTAAGGAATCAGCCACAGAGCGCCAGTAAGCAGTGGCGCCAAATTATTGCAAAAAGGCCTAAAAGTGCAATTTTTCCAGTGAGTATTCAAATTTAGGAAATTCTGTTATTCCCAGGGCACTAAAATGAGTGCACTGCTCCTATGAGCAGCACAACCAGCTTGCAAAATATCAGTTTTGGAGAAAGCAGCAAGATCAGAGTGGGCGAACAGTTTGTGGTGTAAAGCAGTGTGGTCTTCAAACTTAATGCCACAACCTTCCCTCATGTAAAAAAACAAAATAATTAGGGACCCCCTAAAAGGACAAATATATGTTTTCACATATATACTTTGAACTTGGCAACTCTAAAAATATGTAACAATTTAAACATTGTAGTTATGTTCAGCTGTCCCCTTTAAAAACGTAATTAAGTAACAAATTGTCCACAAACTATGGCTAGCATGGCCTTCCTGGAGTATTGTGGTGTCCACTGATGGATCTTTTTTCAGAAAGGGGAGGGGTCTGTAAGAGTTCTTTGGACACCCTCCTGCCTTTGACACCTACTGCCACCCATGACATGAGTGACAACAAATGTTACTGAGGGCACCTTACAGGTATGCTCGCTGCCACCCTGGTTCTGTGCTCAGCGTGGTGCTCCTCCGTGCAAGTGCCTGGTAGCTGCCCTCAGATCCATTCAGGGTAGGGGGTGGGGGGAATTTGCGTAGTCGCGCTACGCAAAGCTCAGCGAAACAGTAAAAAATTTGTGAGCACGTAGAAGCTCCGCGAACACGCAGAATTGCTTGTTCCGCCCGTTCGCGATGCTTGTTTCCTGTTTGCGAACGCTGTTTGCATGCTCGGGGAGAAATATCTCGCGAACACACATTTTGAAAGCGCGAACAAGCAAAAAATTCTGCGAAGCCACGGATCGCTGAATTTTTGGCAATTCTGCGTTCTCCGCAGAATGCGAAATTACCAAAATACCGCAAGCAGAACAGAATTTACCACCCAGGCTTAATTCAGGGCCCCCAGGTGGTGGCATAGCATGGGCAGGGTCACAGGGACCGTTGTCCCGGATGCAAAATTCTTAGGGGCATTCTAAGGAGTGCAAAATATAAATAGGATTGCAAAGTTTTAAAAGAAAAGTGGAAGGATACTTGCCTTGCCCTGGACGCCTGCAACCCATGCTACCCTATTGCCCCCATGGCCTGCTTTTCAATTTGGAAAGGTCTGTTGCAAAGTGATTTATGTATGCAACGAGTAATTCCAACTTGAGACATAAGAGAGACAATTGTACTCACAACCAGTGCTTAATTTGAGCCGGTTGTTTCCGGCGCTCTGCACTGACACTTAATTCTCAACACCAGCACTAATGACAGTCCACCACAAGGTGTCGCTGTCTGTCTAGTTTTGAAATGAGAACAGAAAGCATTGTTTAATATTTCAATATACAATAAAAAATGATTACAGCCTGCAACCCAGGCCATTCTTGCAGCTTCGAGAGTCCTGGAATAATCTGAATTGTCACACTTGTTCGAGTGTGCTGGTTAGTGGGTTCTTGGTTCTGTCACGTGCAGCGCTGACAGGGGCAGTGGATGGTGTAAGCTGCTGTGAGCTCCAGAGAAGGGCCTTGGCACTTAGGTTTTTACAAAGTTAGCACTACCGACAACATGTCACTGCTTGGCGTGAAAGATGATTAATTCCTCGTAGACCGCCTGAACCTAAGGCATCGGCTGGCCCAAGCTCCCTCGCGAGCCCTTGCAGTATTCTGAGGCAGGGTGTGAGGGCTGAACAGCGATGCTGGTTGAGGAGCGGGGCTGCGATGTCTTTGAGCTTGTAGATCTGATCTGGGACATTCTCGATTAATAATGACGAGCGGATGCGGCCATCTTAGTCCGCAAACTGTTGGTTCTTGGAAACTATTGATACAGAGGCACTTCTCACCTGGGACCTTAATTAAGTGTTGCTTAGATTAACCACTTGCATGCTCGTGATGGCCGGGAGCCGTCACGTGTCACGGTGGGCGTGTGTGGCGGACGGCCCCAGGCCATCCGAATCCCGCCCACTAATAAAAACTCCTGCACAGCACAAAAAAGTTTGCGCGCACGGAAGGGGTTAAACACATATGCCTGGAACTACAACCAGCCACTTGTGGGTTCTTGTCCAGCCGGGACACCTTACAAAGACCCAATTCCATGGATTGGTTGGTAGAAGCCGCGAGAACTGTTGAAGCCCGCCGGCGAACCAAAAAAAAACATGCTGCAGGGTGGCAGACTTTGACATGGATGTTTACATTAGGCCTCAATATTTTGTCCCCACATTATGGTTCCCTGATATTTTGACACACAGTTGCTTTTGTGTTTATACAGCACAAATATAGCTGGAAAAAAACAGAGTGTTCTATGGAATGATGGATAAACAACTGGAAATTGCTGGCACAACACAAGATGGTTGACGAAAACAAGTGTCTAAGAGCCTCATTTTTGCTTTAAGACCCCCGTCCACCGATGCTCTTAAAGGGCGTGAGAACTGTCCTATGGCACTTCAATTCTATACTTTTATTAGAGGTGGTTATGAAGTAAATCGCAATTTTTGGACATGTCTTGTAAGACCCGCTTCCATAGTCATGTGGAATTGAGGTCTGCGTGGGTACCCGCACCAACATGCTATACAACTCATGGGAGTCAATGCATACTAAACCAGCAAATGTATGACAATACAATGCAAACATTTACAACGCATGCCTATACAACGTAGTTTTTACATCGCAACATCCATTACAACGCATGATTTTATATTGCATGCCATCACAACACATTTTTAGAAACTACATATACAACACATTCCATTACATTGCATTATACCATTACAATGCATACCATTACATTGCATTTAAGGTAAGTGTTGGATAGTGTAGGGGTAACAATTACTATTCTCACTCCAGTGAGTGCAACAGTGGGGTAAGTGTTGGATAGTGTAAGGGTAAAAACTATGCATTGTAATGGTATGCATTGTAATGGTATGCGTTGTAGTTACATGCATTGTAATGACTAGGCCTGGGTGTAGTTTGGGAGTCTTGCTACGCGAAACTCTGCAAAGTTACAAAAAAACTCAGCAAAGTTCCGCGAGTGGCGGAGTGCAGTGCGAACTGCAGTTTGTGCTAATATTCCTGCTGCTCAGGTAGAAATCCTACTCGAGCGGCAGCTTGTGCTCGTGAACTTACTGTTCGCGATCACAAATTTACCGTTCGTGATCGCAAGCGTGGAAAAAATCCACCGCACAGCGCGAAGCAGAAGCAGAGTTTTCTGCACTCCGCGAGCTCCACGGAGTGCAGAAAACTCTGCAAACTCCTCGAACGGAGCGAAGTTCACCGCCCAGGCCTAGTAATGATATGTGTTGTAGTGACATGCGATGTAATGGCTGCAATGTAATGGCATGTGATGTAAAGGGTGTTGCGTTGTAATGACTGCGTTGTAAAGGTAGTGCGATGTAATGACTATGTTGTAAAGGTTGTTTCCCAAAGCAGCAGACGCGAGCCGTGCAAGGACATCCATGATGCGTAGTGGACCCGCATGCAACTTATATGTAGACTCAAGTTGTGAATCGAGAGTACCACACTCAAGAGGAGTTAACTCCTGCTCCTTAGATAAGTGTGACTAGTGTATTGTGGGTCTGCACAGCTGCTCTGAGAACCCAAGCAATGAACAAGAAAAAATTCTGTTAAAATCTTTCAAGCACATATAGGGGATAAAGTGGCTTTAACAATAAGGTAAATGTGCCAATGTAACCAAAATAAGGAAGCTGGAGATCCTCTTAAGTCCACTTTTCTTCTGAGATCTTGGACACTATTTTCAGATTCAGAATATTCTCCTAAATCTGTATTCATGTTTGTAAATTTAAGGCACATTAAACTGTTTCTGCTAGGATTGTGTGAAATATATTAGTTTGACTCTAGCTTTGTTCTGGAGTAATCTTGCATTACTATCCTGATTTTTAAAATAATGTTAAAGTTTGAGTTGTGGGTTACTTTATTCCTAAACCCTAGATCGTTTAAATAGTATATGCGCGGATCCTCGATGGGTTGCCCAAGAACCTCATTTCCAGGCTACAAAAGGCTACAGGACTAGTCCGTAAATCTTAGCAAGCACGGCCACATCAAACGTGCACTGGAAGCAGCCTGGTGGCATCCAGCAGATATCAAGGTTAAATCCAAGGTCATCGGCACCATCTACACAGAGGGGCCAAGAAAACCTGCAGAAACTGGCAGGAGAATCTACAGCAACCTGAGACCTCCTTTCTGTATCAGCCCGGGGTGTAGCTTAGTGTGAATCTCAAATCTCCCAACTCGAAAAGCAGTGGGGTGAAGGGGTGCGATGTCAGTGGCGTAACGAACCTTGAGGGGCCCCCCTTGCAGGGTACGTGAAGGGGCCCCCTCCGTACTCAATCTAGAGCTCCCCAGCAGAAATGCGGTGCTGACTGGGCCCCCTGGAGGGTGAGGGCCCCCCCGCACTCCGGGGGCTGCAGGCAGGGCCGGACTGAGGCCCCCTGGGGATGCGACCAAGCTCTTTGCCGGGGTCGGTTTTCGGCCGTTTTTTGCTATGCTGCAAAAACGGCCCTGTAACAAAAACAGCCCCCAGGGCCCAAAACCGGCCCCCACCCTAGCGGCGCACCGGGGGATTGCCCGCTGCCCGCAACTGCCAGTCCGGCCTGGATGCAGGGGCCTGTGTACTCCCCTGTGCGATGTCCAAGGTTCGGGATGGACTGTCCGCATGAGGAGCCTTGCATAGGCTTCCCCCCTTGCTTTCCATATTCAAACATAGCGAGTGGCTGCACATACTCCGACTCAAAACAAAAAACAGTAAGCAGGGTCAGTACTGATTTGCATCAGGTGGGCCTCTGCCTAGAGTGGCACGGTGGACGAGAAAAGAAGGGTTGGAATGCTACCCCAAGCGATTGCCACTGATTTGACCATTTGCAAGCTTCAATCCCATCATCTTTTGTGTGTTTGTCTGCCGACAGCCTGGAAACTGAGACTGGTGCAGCTTTCCAAGCCTACTACCGCCAATGTTTGTGAATTTCAGCAAGCAGTACATTTGCACCTATTCAATTAGTGCTTCTGTGGATACAGATTTGCTATTCTTTTGGCAAACCAGTCACTGTTTACATTTAAGTTCCCGTTCAAAAGTTAAAAGCTCTTAGCGAAATGAAAAGCACAAGAAAAATGAACTCTGACATAACAAGACGGGCTCAGGCCCCCCAAATCCCCCTGCCAAGAATGCATTGTTGGGGGAGGAGTGTCACATCCCGAATGCCCCCATAAAGCTACCTATAAGATCCCACCTTCCCACCTGGGCTAGGTAGTTCTTCCTGGGAACTCATGAGTACGGCAACACAACGGCCTGGAGATCCTGACCTCGGACCACTCACGTAAAATGTATTTTCACCACATGCCCTCTCCTAGGTATCTGCTACGAAAAGCCTTAATGGTGGAGCTGTGAAATCGTGCCTTTAGGCAGGGCTCCAAGTTTCCAGTCCTTGCCTTTTACAAATCATTTTATCAAGTGACTGATGACCCTATGTACTAGGCCTAAGTTATAAATAGAGTTGGGTGTGCCAGCAAATTAATAGGGCGAGCCGGGCCAGCGCCGAGCTAAGGGTAAGGTTTGGCCCCAAGAGCCCACACACGGGCCGAGCCACGGAAATGTTTGGCATGTATGTCATGCAACACACATCATGTAAAAATACGATAAAGTCTCTTCAGAATTCCAAAAAAGTGTATTTCTTTAACATGCAGAAGCTTTTCATCTTAGTACATCAGGTTATATCCCTGACATTTATGGAAAGTGAATTTTTAAACAGGAACATAGAAATATTAAGGGCTAGCTCCCCCCTACAAAAACAATGTCATTAGTGAACTAAGAAGCAAGTCAGAAAACCCTAAATGTGTTTTGGTTCTTATTATAGGACGAGCAATGTTAGAGTTTATTAAATCAAACATAAAAAGTGCTCTTACAGCGCATATACTCAACTCAGGTATTTAGAAGTGTATTTGTGTCTGATAAAACATTAAAAGGAGACTGTAAAATAAAATGTTTGCCCAGGGTCACACAATTTGGACAAGAGGGAAGCCGATATTGATTGCAGGTTATTTGGTTTCACATTTTGAAATTCAGTCACCAGGTGTATATCTCTGTCTCTCCCTCACCAGTTTTACATCAAAGGTCACTGTTTTGTCTTTTATTCTTGGTACCCGATGAGAATAATAGACACAGACATAACAGAGCAGACTCTTGGACCTCAGACCCAACTACCAAGCCAAGAATGCATTTATTTAGGTGGTGTCACACCCCAAACATGGTGTCAGCACATCTCATCATCCGACACACCTAAAACTGGTTGAAACACAGAGGCAGAGTCCTCGGTTAGAAGGACCCAGACTGTGGAATGCCCTCACCACAACCTGCGATCTGAAGCAAGCTATCTGTGGCTGTGAACTCTGAAAACTGAACTATTTCTGGTTTTAGAGACTGCCTTCATGGTTATAGACTGCACTGGCAAAATAAACAACAACAAAAACATTAACTCCTACTCTGCGCTGAACGTTCCGCCTGGTGCGAAACGTTCTATTGCGCGGGCGGGGCCGCGACGTTCAGCGGACGTGCGCAGCACTATCGAGTTAGTGCACGCGATGTCCGCTAAACGTGCGCAGCATTAAAGGGGTTAAATTGCTTGCCATAGGATAAACCAACCAGACCATTGCACACCCATTCTTTTCAAACACACTTTGGAAGACTGTGGGCATAGGGTAAATTGTTCTGCTAAGGAAGTTATTTGCATATTAAAAGCTTTCTTACATTTCTCAGCCTGCTGAATGGCTGATGGCATGGATCAGAAATACCTTCTTCTCTCTGTACTACATATGGCATTAAGATTATGCTAAAGAATATTTGCAAGTTTCTCCTGCCTCAAAACTTTCTGATATATTTTCCAGTAGAAACTTGAAAACGTTTCAAAGGTGTTAAAGCATATTTCCCATGATTGAATATGCCTCTAGTGAAAAAGGACCAATCCTTAACCTCAGCAGAGAGCGCCACCCTCTGGTAAACTCACATAATTGCAGGAAAGTGTTTTTCAAAAGAGCTGAACAAGTTAAGTGCAAGTCAACTCTTTGACATTCAAACTGTCCCTGTAACTGGTAGAAATATTATTCAGCCAGTTTAGTTTAGAAAGTGCGCTGTTGGGTGGAGGCTGGAGATTGGTTACAGAGCCTGTCGCAGAAAAAAATAATTTATAAAAGATTCTGAGATTTTGCAGCACAAAATAACATCACTGTTTATTCAGAGTGCGCTGTCATGAACTTGCATCTTCATGGCGCTTTATAGGACAGGCAAAACTATTACTTCAGACCTGCCAACTTATAAATATATTTCAGCATGTGAGGAGACGGCAGGGTCTTGGAGGGGTGAGATCTCGCCTTGGAGGGGCAAGGCCTCTTGCTGAGAACTACCCAAGATGCACTCTGTTAGAAATGGGGGTCTCTAGTTGGCAATGGTTTGCACCTTTGTCCTAATAGGGACCCTTGCTTCTAGTCAGGGAAAGGGGGATACACTCTTGAAATAACCCCTCCTCACCCCCTTGGTAGCTTGGCACAAGCAGACAAGTTTATCCCTGAGGCAGTGTGTAAAGCATTTGTGAACACATACAGTAATACAGTGAAAACACTACAAATGGACACCACACCAGTTTAGAAAAATAAGTCATCTGTATCTAAACCAAAACAAGACCAAACAACAAAGATCTACAATACAGTATTAAAAATAAGGCTTTCAAATGGTAGAAAAAGTCCAGTTCAATGCAAATTGTAAATGCGACACGTTGCTCACACACCTGGGATGCGTCATGCAAAACAAACAAAATGGCCACAGGGAAGGTGATGCGTTGGTTCCTTACACGCAATAACGGTGATGCGTCGGTTCCTTGCTTCGGGGGAGATGATGCGTTGGTTCCTTAATGCAGTGCAGGGGAGGTGATGCATCGGTTCCTTACCGGAGATGAGGTGATGCGTCAGGTTCTTTACCGCCTGGGGAGGTGATGCGTCGGTTTCTTACTTCGTCCCCCAATGATGCAACACTCTGGGCGCCTCCATGCAATGCATCGATCCGGTACGATGCGTGGTTTCATGCAGCTGCACAGCAGGCTTGCGTCTGGATCGGTGCAATGATCTCGGACTTCGGAGATCGTTGCACCCAATGCGTCTTGTGGCAATTTCTTGAGCCGCAGCAGGCGCTGTGACGGTTTCTTCAGTGACGCGTCGGAAGCAGGTGCAGATGCGACACGCTTCTTGTGTTGTATTGATTTTCCAGCTCCCAGCGACAAACAGTCTCTAGAGGTCCTAAACAGCAGCAAGAACCTCTTTGCAGGTTGGAATTTCAGCAAGGAAATTCCGGGGAGCTGGTGGTGAAGTCTTTGTGTCTCTGAGACTTCGGAAGAGGAGGCAAGCTCAGTTTCAAACCCTAGGAGATCCTCCTCAAGATGACAAAGTAAACAGGAAAGTCCTTTTCTCCTTTCCTTAGCAGCAAGTAGCCATTGCAGCCCAACTCCAGACAGCAAACAGCACAGGGACAGTATTCCTTCTATACTTATCTGGCTCTTCTCCTTGGCAAAGGTTTCTCTTGATTCCCAGAAGTGATCTATAAGTCTGGGGTCTGGACCTCTCTTTTTATACACCAAAATCCTTTGTTCTCTGAAGGCAGAGAGTGTCTGTAACCAACCAAAGCCAGTTCTGTGGGGCACTTTGCAAGTGCACAACAACCCCTTTTGTCGGTGTCAGCCCTGGCTTCAGACACAACACAGGGGGTGGAGCCATCATTGTGGAAGGAAGGCACAGCCCTATTCGAGTGAAGGTGCTACTCCTCCCACCACTCCAAATGCAGACTCAGCCCAGCCCTGAATCATCAGACTTCTGTAGCCACAGCCCTCTCCAGCCCCTGTCATCTAAAATTCAGACATGCTATACACAAACCTAGCAGAGGCACATTGGATGGTTAAGCAGGAAAATACCTACTTTCTAAAAGTGGTATTTTCAAACACAGAATGTAAAAATCACCCTCACTAAAAGATGCACTTTAACATTCTGAGTTCAGGCATACTAACCTTTATTTTCCTATCTTGTTCCTAGGGTCAGTTATGTTTAGAAGATGTTATAAACAAACTGCCCACTCTGGCCTATGGGATCAGATAGCCTTGGAATAGTGAAAAACGAAATTGGCAGTATTTCACTATAAGGATATGCCACACACATCAGGGCATGTCCTACCTTTCACATACAATGCTCCCTGCCTACAAGTTACTTGGGCCTACCTTAGGGATGAAAAACATGTAGAAAAGGGAAGGTTTAGGGACTGGCAAGTGTGTGCACTTGCCAAGTCGACATGGTAGTCCCAAACTGCACACAGGCTCTGCAGTAGCAGGCCTGAGTCACATTTTACAGGCTGCTCCTGTGGGTGGCACAATCAGTGCTGCACGCCCACCAGCAGCATTTAATTTATGGCCCTGGGCACAGATGGTGCACTGTACTAGGGTCTAACAAGTAAATCAAATCAGCCAATCATGAAATCACTAATCCATAACAACAATTTACACAGGGAGCACTTGCACTTTGGCACTGAACAGCAGTGGCAAAGTGCCCAAAGCATCTAGACCAGCAAAAACACAGGAGGCAACAGCAAAAAAATCTAACACCCACTCGCTCAAAAAAAATAACAAAAAGGGTTGTTGCTGATGTCCTGGGTTGTTTTCACACCCCTTAATTACAGCCTCCACAAGCAAGCTGGAAAGCCATTTTTTGCCCCGGTGTCCAGCTCGTCTTCCCTTCCACTAGTGTGACTACAACTCCTCATTGGCTGACCGTGAGCTGAAATCAAGTGACACACGGTGGTACCGTGTGAGTTGGCAAGTGTGTACCCAACTTAAGGGTAATTGTTTCATTGATCATTGATGGATGACGAAAGTGTCACACTCAAATGGAATTCAAACTTTATTTGAATTTAGGGTAATTTTCTTCACAGCAGTGCATTAACCATTTGAGCTATCTTAGCTGTTCAGTGGGAACATAGAAGTGTTCAGGTTGACAAAAGACTCCTCAGTTCCACTTGATCCTCACTTAATAAAGGAAGCGAGTAGCTCCCTAGTTTGGTTTCTATGTGCTTTATTGGAGACGAAGGAGTAGCAGGGCAGTAGTTTCACCAACCCTGACTCTCATCTCTCAACTGATGGTTTTAACAAATCCTTCCTTTCCATCCAATATATCTCTTTGCATTTAGTTTTAGTAAACAAAAAAACTCTGTTTCATATCAATACTCTTAAACACTACACACTCAATTACTGATCTCATTAGAATGAGTGATAGTGCATTTATGATATAAATATCTTTATATTGTCTGTCTAGACTTCCTAGTCTCTTGCCCTCAGCTGTGATTAATCCACTTATCATTGAATGATACATTTCAGAGGCTGGTATCGGCGCAGAGGGCAAAGGAAAATTACACATATAAAATACAACACTTCACACTATGCATACACAACCTATTTCACAGTGACTCAGAGTTTATAGGCTGTCCTTTTTCAAAACAATCAAACCCTCACAATTTAGCTCACTTGTAGTGAACCAAACTACATCTCCCAGAATGCAATGGACTGGTAAGTAGTTTTAGGCTGGTCCAGTGAGTGTCTGTAGCCTGATCCCACCAACCAGTGTAAATTATTTCTGAGTTTAAATGCTCACCTACAAACTCTTGCTAAATGTGAAAGTATAATGTTAATATATTATGTTGAACATTTTGATAGGCAGTGCTTAACTTGACCAACACTCTTGGGATAAATATTGACTTATAATTTGGTCCTTTTCCCCACACTTTTGTTTTTACCCATGTTCAATTGCCAATTAATATAGAATCTTTTTTGACACAATTGACTTTCATCACTCTTCACTATTCACTGAACCAGCTCCGCAGAAATCTGGTGTTGCAGCACACTAGGGTGGTATTCGGCCACTCCTGGTGGGGCCCGATGATGAAGCATGTCACCAACCAGGTTGGTGAGTGAGGGTCTTCAGAAAAACCAAAAGTGGTTTCATTCACTATTCTGTGAATATGGTTACATGCTTGCTCTCTTTACTTTATTGAGACACTCCTTTGTTGATTTTTGTACTTAGCTCGAGGGGATTAGGAGTGGTTTCTTTGTTCCCTTCCTCTCCTGTTGTTCAATACACAGTGCTTAACTTGAGCCAGTGGTTTTCGGTGCTCAGCACTTAATTGTCAACACCGGTACTTGTGACAGTCTGCCACAAGGTGGCACTGTCTCGCTAATTTAGAGAAGACAGTTAATTATTAATTCAATATACATTAAAAATGACTATTACCTGCCGCCCAAGCCATCCTTATTGCTTTGGGGGACTGAAATAGTCGCAACTGTCACACTTGGAGGAGTGTCATGACATTGGCAGCATGGAGGGGGAAATGTGTGGTGCACGCTAAAGTGGCAGCATGAAAAGAGCCCTGGCACTTGTTTTTCGACAAACTAAGCAAAGTTGATAGATATTGGCCCCAGTGATTTACAAATGTATTTATTTTGATTTTTGTTATTGCAGGAAGAGGAACTGCGTTGTAGCGAAACGGCTTCAAAATGAGGAGGAGTCGGACTATGTCTTTCCTCACATCAGAGGTAGGAGGACAGCTGGGTTTTTAAAATGCAATTTCTCTGCCAAATTCTTTTATGTATCAAATACACATTTGTTTGTGGTCCATTTGATTGTTCTGCTGCTCAACCTACATCAGTTCAGATAAGACCTATCAGAAGAAGTCTTATAAGGAAGAACATTCTATGGTGCTTCGGCAAGGAGCAAACATACCCATAGTAAGCGGAGTGGTAAATATCTCCTAAGCTACAAATTCTTTTGGTCTCCACCCTGAGACCACAATGCACAACAGTGGTGACCCAGTTTGTGATCCCCTGGCTTTATGTAAGGTTTCGAGGATGCAGCCATAGAACCTTACCTTGCCCTCCATAATACAACAATCAGGAGCCTTTATTTAACTATTATACATCCACCCACAGGTTTGTGTGGTCAGTAATATCATTCACAACAATTCTAAGTTGTTGATACAATCTGCATGTTATCCAACCATATGACAATCACACAATTTGGTGGCATTTCACTCTAACTAAATCACCATTGAGGAATTGCTTTAGAGAATTGATAAATTGAAGGACTTCACCACTGCACACTTAATGAAATAGTGAGTAATACTTTGGAAATCTAAAGAGGTTAGTGATGCTTATAAAAGGCTTGCGCAAGATAAAATTCTACAGGTATATTTTGTTGCAATTGTGTTTAAAGCAAATTAAGTGGACATTCCTACGAGTTTTTGCACTTATTCTTCTAAAAGATTGACGTGTTGCAGGAGAATTGTCCTGCAAAAAAGTGTTTGACATGGAATTTTGTTTAAGATATATTTAGACAAAATATAGGAACGAGTGCTCCATGAGATTCATTATAAGGATATTGCAACTTACGAAGGAGTTCTGCAACCAAATAGAGAAATGAGATCAACTGCTGAGTTTCTATAAAGCCATGGAAATCCAAGGGGTCTTAAAATATCCTTTGAACATATGGATAAGGGTATTTTTTCCTTATAATACACAGTCACACCATCGCTCTTCTCACAAACTGCACAAAACCTTGGGGTCTTGCTTCTGCATATGAAAGAAACATAATGATTGTAGACATAAAAAACAAAAGCAGTCTCTGTAATGTGAAATAAACTCTGCAAAAAGCAAATTAGCAATTTGTTGCAAATAACTTTAGAATCAGTTCAATGCAAATCAAATTGAAGATAGTTCTGTAACTCTGAATGTGGAGAACCATTCAGGGAGAATCTGTCTTTCCTGTAATGACCTATAACATTAAAAACAATGAGCATATTACCATGTGTATCTTGTTTCTGCAGATCACTGTTCATCTTAGAAAAACAGATCAGAAGAATGAAAAGCCTTTATACATTAAATTAAAACTGAAAATATGCTCGGTGACACGTTTTTCACCTTGGCTACTGGCTCTAGCAGCAGGAATTATGCTGTACCAACTTAACTGTAATACGTTCTTACTGTGGAGCAGCTATGTCATTTTCTTATTACATGTCACTAGAAACATCACAACTTGACTGTAATAAGTATATTAAAGCCAAGGTTTGATACAGGGATTGCAGGCTTCCATGAATTATAAATGACCAACTTCAATGGTTGAAGAAAACATTTCTATCCCACTGTTGTCTGTGTTAAATTTCAATAATTTTGACAATAATGTTGAGTAAATTGTTTGAGGTGTACAGTGCACATAAGGCCATTTAAAAAGGGCATACATCTTTTCTTTTTTATATATTTATTTGTTTATTTGTTTGTTTGTGGTTTCATATAGTGCAAACCATTCTCAACTGTGTAGGAGTGTTCTTTACACTATGACATGTAACATAGTTACACAATCAATCGAAACATACATTGAGTAAGGTGATAAGGTACGTTGACGTAAGACGTTACAGCTTCTAACAGAAGGTTGCCAGGTATGGATCAAAAGACGAAGTGCATTTGGACTAGTAAACAGTCGAGCTCTCTTTTGAAGGTGCACTAGGCTGTTGTTTTCAATAGTAGGTAGCGTGGATTCCACGCAATGTGCAACTACCAGCGAAAGACTGCTCTTGCCTAAGTGTGTTATCCTGTCGATGGCAGTGCATTTAGGCATGAAGGTTGTTTGGTGGTAATGCTGACCTCCTAAAATGTCCACTTTGTGGTCTAGCTTGTTAAGTGTTCCAAAAAGTGTTGCACCTCGTATGTCTTTGCACCAATTAAAGTTTGCAAAAACAGTTCAGGAGTGGCTCCTCAGTAAGGCTCACCTGCACTACATACATTGATTTTTTTCCTGATGAGTACATGCTTGGCAACAGCAGAAGACTGCTCAGGTCAGACACGTGATTATAGATACACAACAGGCCTGTGTGAAATTTTCGATATGCGTGCCTTATTTTGCATAATTTATGCAATTTTGGATTATGCAATCGCAAAATGTCAGACATTGAGCAAAAATGAAACTGTGCATTTTTGCTTCTGAGGATTGCTTTGGGCGGGAAAATGTCTTATGAGAGACAGGTTCGAGCATAAAAGTTTTGTGAAACGCGTCTGCTCCAACCTGTCCTCTTGCTTTTACCTCAAGGTAATTTTGAGCGTTACGTATGCCCTGGTATTCAATTTTCTCTCCAGATACCCAAAGTGCAGTTGGTGTAATTTATGCTTAATTTAATGCAATTATTCCAGCCTTTTACATAATTTCAGATGTAAAATTATGCAATTTTGCCCAACCCAGTTCAACATTCATATTAAATCGAAAGCTGAGGACAGCTTTTTATACAAAGCTTATATCTTTAGGGTGAATTGGAAAACACAAAAAGTAAGGGGGGAAATGTACATTTTCCCAGTTAAGTTTTCAAATATATTGCCTAGTAACGATGACGGATCTAAACTGGACTGAAAGTTTCAGGCAAACGCCTACTCGAAGAGTTCAGTGTTCAAGAGTTTTCTTAAAGGGAGGTGACTGAGTTCTGCCCTCAGGGTAAGATTCAACAAATTCCAGAGTTTTTCACTCTACACTCTGAGTTTGTGGCACTGTCACATTGTTTTGATATCCTGGCTAAGATATTTTTGTTGCACAATATTTTTGTATTCACTATTCTGATCAAGAACCAGTTATAAGTGCCAAGAGCAGTTGGTTTGCCCTCATTGGTCGCCTCCCTCCAGCGCATCATATCACTCTCTGGTGATTGTCCTCTTGAAGGTCATCTTAGAAGACGCTCCATCCTGGATCACGTGATACGTTAGACCCCCTGCTGTCTTCCGCCTTCCAGCTAACCTCATTATCTGCATCATTGCACTGCGGCGCTTGGGTTACCTGGAGCTGTGTTTGGTATTCCTCCTGCTGGCACCGGCGAGTCTGAGCATGCCCTACTCGCACAGCGGCACCCGTCCTCGCCAAGTCTTGAATTGGCATCGATTTCACGTTTTTGATCAGCGTGTCTGCCATGCAAACTCTTTAAGACACTACCACTCCGAGCTGGCCATGATGTTAAGACAAAAAACAAGATTTGAGTTTTGGCCCTGATTTTGCATAGGAATTTGGCAACATTTATCAGGGAAAAACAAGGCAAAACATGGATTTCGGTTCGATAAATGAAATGAAAAGGTTTTTTATATAGCGCATGGCTACCCGGGAGCATCCCAGTGCTGTAACGGCTACTAGAGTTGAACAGGGTCCCTACGGAAAGAACCAGGTCTTTAGCTGATTCCGGAATGCGAGATGGTTGGTTTCCCTATGAAGATGCAGCAGAAGGGTGTTCCAAAGTTTCGCCGCATTGTATGAAAAACGCCGTCCGCCACTTCTAGCCTTCTTAATCCTGGGTACCACTGCTAAATATAGAGTCTGTAAGTTATGTCTTATTTCTGGGGTTCAAAACTTGGTTTAGGAGATAGTTACTACACCCAGTTAAAACCTCACCCCAAAGTATTAGTAACATTTACCAGATGTGGTAAGCCCTACCCTTTGTTACGACCAACTTATGTCTGGGCCTTGGCGTTAAGTACAACCTCCTTACCAGGCCTCAATCAAGTGGGTTTGCCATCTACCCAGACCTATACTTATCTCAGAAATGTTTCCTCCTAATCTCAACCCAACTGGGTTTGGAGTTAGGAAGTAGGTGGTTACAGAATCAAAATTCATCTAATACAGTTATGCAAAGTAAAAAACTCGGCACAACATTTTCCTTCTTATTGCTTCACCTGCATGCAAAATTTCCCGTAAAAGGTGTTTATAAGAGATTTTTTCAAGCAAAGCCTGCTGTTTTGTAGGAGATTGTCTCTGAATGTATTTTTTGTTTTTAGTTGTTAAACCTACGCTTTGTCTCAGTTTTCATTTTTTTTAAAGAAAATTTTATCAAAGCATTATGTTCCTGAAGTAGTCAAATTAAAAAAACAAAAACTAAATGCGTGTATTAGTGTCAAGGCTTGCCAACATCGCACACTGCTGCAAATGGGCTGGATGGCTTTCACAAGTTGTAGCAACCTAACTAACGTGCACTATGAGGGAAAATAATAATGGCAAGAACATTCAAGAATGTGGGTCCAAAAATTTTAATAAAACGTTAAAAAGAGCAAATGTTATTCCGCTCTGCCGGCGGAATTTGTGGAGTTTTGCCCACTCCGCGTTATGCTTGATGGCGGAGTTCTGGCAAAACTAGACCAACTGCAGCACGAGTTGAGGTTTTTCTTGCACATAGCTTGCCAACGTTAAGATGGTAAGTGCGAGCGAGTATTGGCATTCTCTTGTTTGATTTTCGGGAGCTAGAACGGCACCCAGTAAGATTTTCACAACACGGGCTGTTGCGACCATTCTCGGTTACAAAGCTGCCGCTCGTGTAGAAAATCTACTTGAGCGGTAGCAAAGAAGCAGTGCCCTCTGGTGCGCTGCGTGGTGCAGTTCGCTCTTGCAGTGCAGAACAAGCTCCCTGCGCAAAAAATCATCGCAAGCAGAACGATGTACTGATTTCCACCTGTTTGCGGAACTCCACATATTTTGTGGATATTTTATGTTACTCCGCGAGTTTCGCCTACCCTTAGTTAATAGTTCATTTTCTAAATGTTACATTTTGTAACTGTAAGTTCTCATCCATGCAAAAAGATATTTTAACTTAACCCAACATCACAGCACTGACTCTAATAACTACCCCTAACTCACACCGTTCCACCACCCAGAACCAGAGTCCAAAGCCTAGCCCTTGCCCCAGCCTAATTCTAACCTTAAACTTAGCAAACACTTACTCACTAACCAATGGTAGCTCTAACCAGAACCCTGTCTAACCCTTATTGATAGGCTAATGCTATCCCGAACACTGAGGTGCAGAATTACCATTACCAGCGGTCCCAGTATTTCTGGGGGCAGGAAAACAACATACAGTGCAAGCTTTTAGGGAATAAGTTGTCAGAATCAGTAATTCCTGGCCAATTCCCATACATTTTGCCCACATGCATCACATAGAGAACTCAGTTTCTATCACCAGGTGAAACACCATGTGAAAAAAACAAAACTTCAAACTCCGATAGGCCGGGGACTCCCTTGATGGACCCATCTAAATTTACGGACCACTCGTAATGTGGGCCTGTGCTCAGCCCCGACACACACCCTTGCCCTATTCTTGACCCAACCTTTAATCTTGCCCTACAGCTGTTCCTTCTTCACATCCTAGTATTGTTCTACCCAATGCTAATCTACTCCCTAAAGCTGAGCTTAGTCTGAGATCTCCCCCAACCTCTTACACATTTCAGAATTAAAACAAAAAATATCAAAATATTTTATAAGGTAAATGAATTTTGACATTGTCAAACTTTTTCCAGACTTAGTTTTCTCACCTTGCCAGGCTCAATTGATAAAGATCCGCCTGCCAAGAGAAAGCTCGTCCCATGCATGGGATGAAACACGCTGTGCCCTGTTAAACCCACCCTTTGATGCACTTTCCTTCTTGTCTAGGATATCCTCTACTGATAAGTTCTGGTCTGGTCTTCAGGTCTGCCTCAGGCTGGGTGTCAGGTTCATGTTCAATGAGCCGTGGGTGTGTTTTGTTGGTGTCTGAATGATCTTTTAAAGACATCTGTTGGTTATTTTAGAATCTCTTAGGATGAACATTTGCTCATTGCCCAGGACAGAGACATGGTTTAGGACATGGGCTTGCACATGTGTGGTATCTTTGGATTGGCCTAGTGGACATGGGATGTTCGGTGTGTTACACTCTTTCGGATCTTAAATTTGGACTTGACAAAACTTTAATGACATTGGAAAAATGTGTGTAATTTGAAATTTGCTAAAGTTCACCAAATTTCGCATTAGCACGCCTCTGTACATTTTTTGCATATCAGATGTTTTTTCTCTCAGTGTATCCACAAGAATCATTTTCTACTTGACCCAGTCTCCTGTCGGTATTTCAAGGCACTTTTATGTGAAGTACAAACTATTGTGTAAAAAAAAAAAACGCTGCGCAAAATACACACAAAGCAAACTTCACTCTAAACTTTTTATGGTATTTCGAATTTCACAAAACGATCACACAATTTGGAACGCCCCCAGGTTGCACATGGCATGTCTAGGGAGCAACATAGTGCTTTTGTAGTATATGTCTGCTGCGTGTAATGTTTCTGAGAGCGGCAGTGGCATGTCTTGTCCCAGTTATCTAGATAGTGACAGGAGCAGAATCAATTCAACTTTGGAAAGGCAAGAGCACGGCCCATTGCACATTCCTGCCACATGAGGGAGCTATCTACCAAACAGCAAAGTTGGTGATATGAGTAGAATCTTTGGAACCATGCAAAGGGGCAGATTTTTCCACCTTAGTAGGGTAAGACAGGGTAAAGTGAATAACGGAGGCTGAAGAGAAGGGTGCATAGAGCAGAAATGGGGTTTGTCCCAAGCAGTGTGAAAAGGGGGGGGGGGTATTATAATAAGGAATGGGACTTCGTCTCGATGCAACCAGGGTCACTCCTACTCAGACACAGTCCTCGTGACATCTTTAATATAAATTTCATACATATTTGTTAAAAATGATTATTACTCAACTTTTGATGCAAAAGTGTTGAGACTGAAAGCTGTTTTAAAGAAGAAATAACTGGAGGAATCCAAGGCCAAGCAAAAAATAAATAAAATTTGTCTCAGGTTTGCATGAAACTTTGCATGATTTCGGAGGCTGACAGATTCTCACAACTTTAAAAGCTAAATAGTTTTTTTTCAAGCAATCTGTTTGCATAAGATAATAATGTTTTTCAGTTTTTGTACACTTTTTCTCTAAATGTGTCCACCTTTTTGATATTGACAAATGTTTTATGCTAAACTGCAGTAGAAGAGACAGAATGAAATGTATCGTAAGATTCAAAGCTATCAATCTGTAGGGATATGTATAAAACGGGAAACAGCGTATACAACGCTGTCTCCACAACGCGCTACCATTATAGCGTGGTTGTTACCACGCATAGAATTACATCGCAAGTCATTACTACAACTTGCTGTAGGGGGTGCACTGGTGTTGTATTCAGAATCCAACACCTTCCCTGCTGCTGCACAAACTGGAGTAGGAATAGTAAATAATACTATTCCTAAGTCCAGCACGCCCCCTACAGCAAGTTGTTGTAATGACTTGTGATGTACTGGTTCGTGTGGTAACAGCGTGGTCGTTGTAACGACTGCGTTGTAATGGCATAAGATGTATTCGCCTGCGTAGTAGCATTATATATTCGTATAAAACATTGCATTAATTCTGGCTTTTGAAGGTATACTTTATTGCTCCTTGTGTTACAAAAATTTGCAAGTAGAAAATTGAAGGTATTTCAGGATAGCATTATCGTTTCAGGTTGAACTGTCAGGGCATGAGTTTGCATGAGTCTCTGATAGAATTCTGTGGTTAGAATCATAAAGCTACCTGCAGATGCTAAACATCTTAAACCAGCTGTCACACTGGCACCGTAGCGTTAGATTTTATTTAAAAAAGTCACAAATGTTGGAAGATTTGCAAATCCTTGGAAATCGATGAAAGTTAAATTTGCTTTCACCTCCCTAGGCATCAATTTGGCAAAGATTGCTTACAAAACATCTGCCTCATCGGCATCCCAGAACTGCCTTAATTTGTATAATGTATGCAGTTGTTGCTCGGAGGAGACGCGTCTCTAGGGTGGGATACAAGATCTTTCGGTTATTTTGGGTTCTAGAAGTCCCTTGATCCTAAGTGTTTGGAAGCCTGGGTTGGATGCTTGCAGAATAGCGATGCCAGCCCTACGCCTACGATGGAGAGATTTGTGAAGATGTGAGCAGGTGCATGGGATGTCTGTGATCGTAGGAGTATGAGCAGCACGAAGGCCGATCTTTGGATCCAGGCTGCTGGATCGCCTGACTTCTATACAGCTGCACTCTAAGACAGCTAATGAGCTTAAAATGCACAATCACACACCCAATTTACTCCACCAACTGTCACGCGCCCGCTTCGAGGTGCCGAGAGCATTGACTTGTGCATGCTGAAGTGGTGTCACAGCTGGGAACATCTGATTATAATTTAAGAGTTCTTCCCTCACATCTAAGGCAAAGCATTTCTCCAAGCTACTGTAAGTTCCTCCTGGGAATGCGCAGATGTGCGATATGACAGATAAGATGTCTCCACTTGGATCGAGTGTAAGGGATTGGCTCATGTGTGAAATAACTCTCTGGTAGATGTAATGTACATATTGCTGTACTGGGATATACTTCTGATGTTCAGTAGATCCATTTATCCATCAATCCACCCATTCTTCTATCTTCCATCTGTCTGTCCATTTGTCCATCCTTCATAGTTTTAATTGAAATTTTAAATGGAAAGATAAGAAGTGCCAAAAAGCTGTTAACAATCAGACCATTATGCGTTTTTTTTAATCGCAATTGCAGAATGGCTCGTTCTTAAAGGGGCCGTCCAGTGAATGATGTCACAATACATTTCAAGACCTGTTGTAAATAAATGTAAGTCCATTCCATGTAGTTTCTTCATGTAGATTTATTTCAAGTTAAGATCTTATGCAGAGCCCCACCAGGAGCAGCCTCCCTGCTGCTCATCCCGTCTTCTAACTGACCCTCTCTCTCATCCAACATTCCACAACCAGCTCTCACACCAACATTCCACAACCAGCTCTCACACCAACATTCCACAACCAGCTCTCACACCAACATTCCACAACCAGCTCTCATACCAACATTCCACAACCAGCTCTCACACCAACATTCCACAACCAGCTCTCACACCAACATTCCACAACCAGCTCTCACACCAACATTCCACAACCAGCTCTCATACCAACATTTCACAGCCAGCTCTCAAACCAACATTCGACAACCAGCTCTCACACCAACATTCCACTCCAAAGATACACAGGCTGAGCAGCAGGTATAACACATCTCCCTTTCTTAATATCAATAAAAATCAAAAGCAAAAGAATAAAATAAAATAGATGCATGTATAAGATGGCAATAATAATTACATGCAGGAAACGGGCAACATGCAATACATGTAGATGGCGAAATACATGTTTACAAAATAGCAAAAAGATAATTATTTGGAAGATGTAAAAGATTACGCAATCCAGCAATTTTAACACTCACCACTTCTCCCTCTCTCATACAAAGAAACAAAACCCACGCTCCCTTAAATCAAGCCAAGGCAACACATACACTACCATGCCAACAAAACACAAACTAAACCCAAAAAACCAAACAAGAAGGCTGGCCATGCCAATAAGAGATAGGAAGGGTCCCAACTAAAAGGCGCAACAGGAAACCATACTTGCAAGAAGTTCAATAAAATTCAACGCTTCCCCCACCAAAAGACATGGTGTGACGTGTAGGAAAAACTATACACGGAACTATGCAATTGCACACACTTCACTCAACATGTAAGTACTTCCCACAAGCAAAGATGGGGTGTGACGTGTAGAAACTGTGCTCCACACAGAACCAGAAGAAAACCATGCAAAAACTCCACCCAAACAAAAATCTGGGTTGTGACGTTTGGAAAAGTACGCTCCACACGGAACTTGTAAGGGTGTAACACGCTGCACCAAAATAACAACAAGCTTGAATAAACCTTTCACCCAAAAACATATCCTGGAACACAAAACCAGACATCAAGCAGAAACTCCACCTAAACAGAAATTTGGGCTGTGACGTGTATAAAACTACGCTCCACAAGGAACCAGAAGAAAACCAAGCAAAAACTCCACCCAAACCAAAAACTGGGTTGTGACGTGTGGAAAAGTACGCTCCACACGGAACCTGTAAGGGTGTAACACCATCGCAAACCATGACGTGTGAGAGAAGTAAAAGGATAAAGCACAGCATAAAAACAGCAATCATATATTTCTAAAAAACATTCACTCTATGAGATGTGCACTACAAGAAGTGGTATTGAGCAGGAACCCACAACCACGTAAAAGTGGGAAACAGCAAGACAATGAAACACTAACTTCCACTCATATCCATACAGATGTCAGGAAACATAACTCCAAGGACCTTAGGGAAATATAAAACAAGAAAAAATAATTAACACATTAGCACATTTGTAAGCAAAGCACAACAACATGTACATGGCATAGTACATTAGCCCTCAGTAACACCCCTAGAAATGCAAAATTACAGAACTAAAGTAAAATGAAATCCATTGCAAATGGTGAAAAGAAATCACTGCAGCAAGATAAACATCAGAGTGATCCATGGCACAAAAATCACGAACTGTGGAACAAGCAAAATAACATCTTAATCGTTTGCAGAATAGGTGTGCCTGTCACTGAGGAATGCAGCAATAAGAGATGACTGGCAGGCAGCAGGACAGACAGGCAGCATGACAGGAACATATCTTCCAAAGCAGGAGGGTAGGGGAATAAAGTACAATGGAAACTGGCACTTACGGGTTGGGGCGACCGATGGAGTGGTCACTGGTGGTGCTCAGGGGTGCCACCTTCTTGAAGTACACAGTTTGTAGTTTCTGAAGGGGTTTCTATTCCTTGAGTAGTAGTTTATTCAACTTGTACACATAGGTTCTTCCATAAAATGATGCCAAAAAATGTTGTAAATAAATGTAAATCCATTCCATGTAGTTTCTTTATGTAGATTTATTTCAAGTTAAGATCTTATGCAGAGCCCCGCCAGGAGCAGCCTCACTGCTGCTCAGCCCTTCCTCCAACTTACACTCACACACACAACAACATTCCATAACCAGCTCTCACACCAACATTCCACTCCACAGACACACAGGCTGAGCAGCAGGTATAACAAGACCCCCCCGCTGATGTCGTCAAACATAGCAACATTCTAGAATGCCAATTGTTGGTGATTGTTGCTATGGGAATAGTGAATTTGATCATGTGTGTTTTAACTTTGGGAGAGCTTTTGTGTGAACCAGATGTGTTGAAGCTGTATGACTGAATTTATGCTATAAACCACTTATGTAAATCCAGATATAGTCCCAGACCATCTGCTCATTTGGTGTGTAGTTTCCATACTACTGTTGTTTTTGTTATATTGATTTCAAATATATTCCGTCAGTCAGTAATACCTTTATTCGTGTGTAAGACCCTAATTCGTATTTTCAAGGATAAAGTGCAACAGCAGAACAACCGAGGGACCTTCCGGAAGCCAAAGTCAGGTAGAAATCGCCATTCATGTAGACGTTCTGGAACGCTACTCTTGACATCATCAAATAAGTGAACATTTGGCAATGCTAATCTTGGGGAATTTATTGACGATACAGGATTAGTTGAGAAGAGCCTGGCATCATCAGACAAAAGGAAATTCCAGAATAAAAAACCCACCCAGACGTTATGAAAGAAAGGGACATTATAGAATCCTACAGGGTTGGGATAGTTGTGATACAGGATTGGGTGAGGCGAATCTGATATCCTATGACATTACATCCGAGACCAAAAGACATCCAGTTGTTGTCACAGTTACCCTATACAGTGCAGAGTTCTGGAATGGGAATTTCTGGAAGGATCCGATAAGGTAGATGCTCGAAAGGTTAAAGGGAGAGTATTGGCGGCTAACCCTGAATCTAGGAAACAATATTTATATCTAAACCTATGTTTCCTAAAAAAAAAAAAAAAAAAAAAATCCTAATTTCCTAAATAGGAACTCCCTTCTTTTCTGGAATAGTTGAGCTCAGGGTAAAATAGTCTGGGCACTTTTGATGCTGAGCTTAGCAGTACTCTTGGGTGCTAAGTTAGAATCGCCAGCAATCGAGATGAGATAACCGCAGCGGTGCAGAGGGACCTGAAAAGCCTCATCACAACAAATGTCTTATTGGAAAAATTCAAGTTGGAAAAAGATCTCAGCTCAGGATGATCCGCAGGGGTAGTTACAGGAAATTGGGGTGGGCAGCATAATGAAGTCAGAAAGTTATGGCTGTGAGAGGCTGGTGTCCATGAAAATTAAAAGTGGATGCCCTTGCTTGGCAGTTATTTTATTTCAGCATCCTGTAGAACCCAGTAAAGCACTTGCAGGTCTGGTATGGTGTGCCAGCAATGCTTTGGGCCAGATCTACTAAACCTTTGCAGCTGCAATCCTGGTTGACTATTTAGCAACACCTCTTAGTAGGTGGTAGCTCATTTGGGGGTCCCTTCCCCTTTGTAAATATTAAAAACTATTTGTTGGGGAGTGCACCACTGCAAACTCTTAAACATACTTATTTTTTAAACAAACTGGTCTTTTTACACACCACCCTGTTTTCTTTAAGGAAAACTGGCTGCATTTAAAACACATTTTTTTTTATTTAAAATTGACAGAAACATGGTGATCTTCTGGCCCCCGCATGCCCTCATCGAGTGATGGCCACCAGTTGGAGTGAGTTGTAATTTATGACCCACCTCTGTGATTTTAATGCAGTAGGTCGGATTGCGACCCACTTTTTTTTTTTTTTTGCAGAGTTTTATATAGCACGAACTTGACCGGAATCGGGTATCAGAGCGCTTTACATAGCACCAGTTACGTTACATGAGGACGGACACACATTCATTTTTGTTAGGCACGGGGAGATTAAGTGATTTGTCCAGAATCACAGGCGGTTTAGCGTCATTACCGAGACTCGAACCCGAGGTTGAGCGCCCTAGCCATTAGGCATTTCATTTACTGACCTATTAGTACATATGGCGGTCTATAAAATCTGTACTGGTCACAAAAATACTAGTCTCAAATTGTGACTGGTCTTTGAGAACAGTTCTTTGTACATCTGATCTCTTTCGTAGGTGTGTGATGGTGAAATGGCCTTTTAATCTTCTGTTTAGGGCACTGCTAACCAATAAAACGTGCCGGCAAGTGTGCATTCCCTTGACATGGTGTTGTATCCCACAAGGGGTTAATGTAATTACAGAAACATTGACAAGTGAATGAATCACTTTCGAAGCTCCCCCACCACAGGCTGTGTCTGAAAAATTGATGTCTGGAAAAACAACTTGCCCTCAGGGTACTCCAGAGAGCTCTGCTCTGATTGGCTGCCTCTGGCCCTGCATCACTGGGGCCTATGGATGGACCCTGCAGGAAGCTGTCCACTGAAGCCCAGAACCCATTATTAGGATGTTGTGTTTTTCGATTTTTACATTTATATGATTCCTCATGGCCCAGACTAAATTGATTTGGAGCTCTAATTACTCGATGGATTCAAAGACAGAGAAAGTTATGAAGGTAACTTCTTATGATGGCTTTGTGAGTTAGGGAATTCAGTGCGGGCAGGGGCGGCCTTAGGCATGTGCAAGCTGTGCACCTGCACAGGGCCACCAAACCCCAGGTGCCGCCACGCCAATGTATATCCTTAATATAATAATCCTCTGAGGATGGATACATATTTGCGTGGTGCCCCCTGGCAGGGATTTGGCGGCCTCCGGCTCTGTTCCACTTCCAAACACCCTGACCGCCCCTCTTCACTGGCCTTCGTGGCTGCGTTCCTCCGCACCGCCCGGACCCCCTCTTCCGGGGGCCCCTACCTACGCTCCCTGCCCAAGGCCGCCATGAGCCTAGAGCCACCTCTGGGGCCCCTCACAGGTCTGTTGGGCTGGGGAAGAGTCACTCACATCGCAGGCTGGGAAATCAAAAATGGGGGCATTTGTTGACAAATCTATATCGATCTGAAGACCCGTAGGGTTGGTAAACAGTCAGTTGAATGCCTGCCTGGGGGAGCAGATTTGCTGAGAGACAGTGCCTCGGAAAGGCAAGAAGAGATGGGGAGAGTCAGTCACTCATATGTCACACAGGAAAGTCCAGATGCAACGACATGTATATGTGCAAATGACTTGGCCATTGAATGAATTTACCTGGAGCATATGTTTGTGGTTATGGTCAAAGGTGGCTATTACATTTTTTTTGTTGGGGGTGGGAGGGTGTTGCATAGTCAGGCAACAGGGGTGCTGATTTTGTATTTAGAGAGTAAGTGTGGTAATTTTTTCTCAGGTTTGCTTGAAGTAGGTGAGTCTCCCTAAGAGGTGGGCAAGTCAATAAATTAACAGGGAGAGCCGTGCACGAGCCGAGCCCTGGAAATGTTTGCCATGTAAATCATGCAACAAAAATCCCATAAACTATGATAACAACTCTTCACAATTAAAAAGAAGTGTGTTTCTTTAACATGCAGCAGCCTTGGTATTAACAAGTCACATTGTAGGTTCATCGAGAGGTAATGAAGATAAAGGGGATTGGTAAAATATTTGCCCAAGATCACAGAGTTTTCTAAAGCAGAGAAGCCGGGATGAATCCCAGGATATCTGGTTTCACTTCGTACAAATCAGCCACTAAATGGGTATCTATTTGTCTCGATCTCGAGCTTAGTCAGAGCCCGGCATCTGCATTCACCAAATGCGATGCAGTACGCGCAACGAAATTCGTTTTTATATGTTTACTTATCTGTAAAACTCCGTAATACATACATTACCACCCCCCACCCTGCCCCTCCCTCTCCCCACGTCACCGCCCTGCAGGTCATCCCACTACCGACCGCGGCTGGATTTACACATGGTAGGCTGTTCTGGTTATTTACATCGGTTCCTGACCCCAATTCCTTGGTCTGCGTATAACCCTGTCTCTATGTTCCTAACGCTGACCTCCCTCTTTAAGAGCATAAGGGCTTTCTGACGTGCGGGTATATTTGAAGAGCTCAGTGATCGGCAATCATTTAACCTTTTGTCAGTTTACATTCTCGTGGGCAGTTTCATGTCTGAGATTGTGGGCTTGATTCTCAAAGGTGAACTTACACTTTAGTTTAAGTTTACGATTGTTTGCTATTCACAAAGGTATTTTACCAGTAATATCTTTAAGCTGGCGCATTCTCCACGCATAGAAAGATAGAGCCGGCCTATATTTTTCTCTGGGTGCAGCTATGATTGCAGAGTTTTCCCCTCCGTTGGTGCTCCATCATGGGGCGCAGACCTTGAGATACTCTAGAGTAGCCCGCGTGAGTCAGATTAAGGTTGTGGATTATCCCTGTAGATGCTGCGCAGGGGAGGTGGTCGAACCCTACGTTGCCCTTTCCGCATGCCGGCTGTAGGAGGATTGTCATGTGGAGGCACGCCTGTAGCCGCACTGGGATAGAGCAATGGCCGCTGACAGGTGGATGAGCCGAACACGATCGTAGACAGTTAGACAAATAATCAGACCGACTCGTATACATACTCCTGTTCCAGGATAGATCAGATGAGCAAGGTATAGCTCTGCTGCCTATAGAGTAGAGGATAAAACTCTGCCGTCTGTACTAGACGAAGGATAGTGGTGCTCCCTCTGATAGACGAGCGGTAGTGTGCTGCTCCCTCTGCTTGTCGAAGGGTAGCGGTGCTCCTTCTGATAGATAAAGGATAGCGACAATCCCTCTGTTAGAAGAACAGTAGTGCTCCTTCTAATAGACGAGGGATAGTGTTGATCCCTCTGATAAACGAGGGATACTGGGACTCTCTCCAATTGATGAGGGATACCAGTTCTTCCTCCGATAGCCGAGGGATAGCAGTGCTCCCTCCGACATACAAGGCAACGGAGTGCTCCCTCTAATAAACGAGGGATATCGGTGCTCCCTCCTATAGGAGAAGGATAGATCTATTAACTGCACTAATCGAGGAATATGTCCGCTGAGCGAGGGATAGTTCTAATACCAGTGACGGTGTTAGTAAAAATCCTGTAGTGCTGCAGAAGAGTCAGGCAGAGATCAGGCTTTGAAAGAAGATCCAAGAGCTCCCTTAACAATTCACCAAACTAAAACACAACAGATAGCATTTTATCTAACCACACAGCAATTTACCACTCATACCTTAATCGCTTCCCCACACCACACAAATTCTAAACCTTGGCAGACGCTAAACCTTTCCACCCAAGACTGAATGGTCAAACTGCAACATTTCAACCAACAACATTGTGTACTCCGACGACCCTCCGACCCAACCAGCACTTACACTCACTCTAAAAGACCCACCCTGCATCGAATACCCAAACACACTAATGTCAATTGTCGACCAAGAAAATCAATTACCTCAACGAGACACACACACACACACACTTCACATAGACATAATCACACTTCCCAACTCTGCCAATGAAGGATGTATTCCACCTGGATCGACCAAGCGAAAGGTCACACAAATATAGCCTAAGTTCAAGGTCAACCACTCCTAATTGTTGCTTGCCAAGAAGTACACTTGCCCACTAACCATAACAACGTATAAACTCCTCACAAAGTTTCTTCTTCTCTCATCTCTCCCTTACACTAGGCCTCTATTCATCACACCATTTCAGTTCACACTCAACACATCCATACCTCCAAAATATACAAAAACATAGGCATATATTTCCAAACAGCATCTCAGAATTTCCCCAGTGGACCACATACATATGCCATGTTGTTAAATACTAACAATCTCAGCTTCAACACACAACTCAACTACTCTCTTTGTTGTTTCCACCCCATATCTGTTATTCCTTTCTGCTGAGGACGATAAAGAGAAATCTAATTTCCACCTCCTCTCCCCTCAGACTTATTATGGTCCACCTTCCACTCTGAGTTACTCTTGATAATAAACCTTTGAACTACTCCCAGAAGTTGCTAACTTCCTGTGATGTAAAACCAATCACTCAAAGTAATCACAGAACCTCAAAGTACAACATATTATAGCCAGAATAGAGCATTTTGTTTACTGCTGGGAGAGCCACTATGCAGAACAAAAGACTGAAAATAGGGAAATACGGGGACTTGGTACAAGTGAAATATCCCGCCCTATGCACTATGCGCTCACGGTCCCCAATACTGTTAATCAAAGCCAAATACCTCTGAACGCCAGATCTTCTTCACCAAACTAGTACTGGTATTAGAAGCACCACACATACCTATTAAAAGACTGCAACAATCTAATAAACATAAGAGGTAAAACCAAAACTACACTTGCATCAGGCTCATGACAGCTGACATGTATGAGCAGAGGGCCACCACTCCGAACCCCTACCGCGAACCACCCAACGCTCACACGGGTTAGGGTGGAAGGTTCCAAGACCTACAACATTTTAGCAAACACCACCATGAGGATAACTCAGCAAGACACCCACCCTTGCCAGTCTTTGATTTGTGGAGGAATGCAGCAGCGGAGAAGCCTCGCAAGATGGATAGCTACTATAGACTCGCGTTGTTGCGGTGCGCGTTGTTGCGGTGAGCCGAGCGATGGACTCTATGCTATACACACTCACAGTAATGCAACATTGCAACAGCGGCGCCATGAAATGCATTAACGTTCCGCTGGCACAGCCATTCTGCCTTTAAAGCTTTGTATTTTTTTCTGGGGTGGGGGGCAATATTCCCTACCTCAACTCCCCCATCCTCCATTGACGCAAACTGAATACACATTAGTTTCTAATAAGCATGTCACTCAAGTTAAAGATCACTTTATCAGCCTGCCAAAAACCCCAAACTGCCTGGCTTTAATAACCAGAATCAAGCATCACAGACAGCTAATTATATTCATAATTATAATGCATGCTGAGCTCCTCAAGGCTATTTAAATATCTGAATATAAATGTGTTTTAGAGAGACACCTTGCTGAGGCAACCCTCAGGATGTTCTCTGCTGATTGGAGGAGTCTCTATCATAATTTCTGTGGTTTGGTGAGTACAGAATAGAAATACTCACTGGCATGTCTCTCTATGCATTTATCGCTTAAACTGGTTTTATCACAGGTTTAGAGGCGTGTAGAGTCTGGTTTTTGCTGGAGAGGTTTTGCAGATTTTCCATCTGCTAAGCCTGGAGAGATTCCAGGTTACTTTAATCTTTGCCTGTGCAAAGGTTTTCTGTGTATTTTAACCCGTTCCATGCTGGAGACGGAACCACTCCGTCACCAGGCTCAGACGCGCTGTGCTGGTGACGGAGCGGTTCCGTCATGGCCGGGCCGCCACGCCTGCGCGGCGCGTTCTATTGAGCGGGCGGGGCCGTGACGGAACTGCTCCGTCACAAGCGCAGTGCGCCCGAGGCTCGTGACGGAGCGGTCCCGTCACGAGCATGGGAGCGCCGCGCGCCCCCCCTAGCGCTGCGGCGGAATTACCGCCGCAGCCAAGGGGTTAAAAAGAGGAGCTCTCTTGCCTTCAGGAGTTCTCTGAGACCCAACCAACCCGGTGTCAAGTGGCGCCTATGCAATCACATGGAGGTGACTGACTACAAGAGCAATGTAGAATCCGTTTTGTGACGCAAGCTACAACGCTTTCAAACTCCAGTGCTTCCTCCTGTGGTAGGAAGATTGCCTGTGCACACACAGGCAGGGCAGAAATGTCCAGGGTGCAGGGGCAGCAACTTCTGGGGACTTCTAATAGTATAAGCCCCTTTAACTGAGTTTAAAAAACATTAATTTCAAAGAAAGCGTAGGCAGAAACAGCATCGTACGCCATGTAGTTGTATGGGGTGCTAGCTTCCTCGTCACTAATGAAAATGGCAGTCTTTATTCAAATCTATGTTGATATTGCAGTGGACGGTGGGGGCCCTTACACAGCTTGGGGCTTGGAGAAGAATGGCCACTCCCTTCTGATGGCTCAAGTGTACCAGGCCTTTCTATTTTGCCCAGAGGTTCTCATGATGCTGGTCATAGAGTCCATGATCTGCAGTGTAGACAGTATCCTTTCTGAGCTTCTGGACATGGATTGATGAAGCTAAAAATGATTGAAGATCATAAGCGACAGAGACAATGTCTGTAGGAGTTGACAGCGCACTCTTGTCCACAGATAAAGATGAGCCTTGCCTTCTAATACTGCTTTTCCTCTCAAACTCCTTTGACACTCTCACCTTTTTTACATTCTTTTAATTGATAATCAAAATAAGAGGCTTCACAAATCATTCTGTCATGGTGTAATGAGGTTATTGCACAAAAATATTGCCATGGTGCCCCCCGCCTTTGTTACAGGGTTCAGACTAGTATGTTTAGCGCTTTTACGGCCAATCAATTCGTTTCGCATTATACATCATGTTTTCTGTCTTTTGATACTCTTAACCAATTTAAGACAATCCACATAATACATTCTCATATAGGATTCACTGGCCATGCCCTTCAGCTGTTCTCCTCTTACCTACTTGAAAGACAGCACTTCATTGTCATGGATGCCTCCAGGTACCTATCATCATAAAGTCTCATATGATTCCATTCGGTCCACTGCTTTCTTCGATTTTTATGTGCAGCCCTTTGGGACTTACTGATAATAGCATCAAAATTCACCAATATGCCAATGACACACAACTGTAGTTGAAAGATTTCTGCAGTACGGCATGAAATGCCTGTAACACTGCCAGCACCTCTTCCAGTCGTGTATCAAGCATGTTTCTGAAAATCAACCCAATAATAAAGAAATTGTACAATATGTAAAGAGCAACAAACATGTTCATACATGGATAGACAACAGGTAACTGCATGCAGTGGCGTAGCTTGGTCAGTAAGACTGGTGGGGTGTGAGCTTCAGAGTTTATGACAATCACGCCGGCATATCATGTTAATCAATATATGTGAAGCAGTGCATGAGGTGGACTTAAGCATCAGTGGAAAGGGAAAGGAGTGTGGATTGGGAAGGGGAACTTAAAACACAGTATTTTATAAAATAACCATGTTTTAAGACGTTCAAAACAGAGATCAGACTCTGTGTGTCTGTGTGTGTTTTTGTCTGAGTGAGCATATAAAAATTCCAGGTGAAATCCGACAGACACCTTACCATACCCGACTGAAAGCTCTTGTACCCAACTATTTATTAAATTATATATTTATTAGGGGATGTAACACCCCAAACACCCCCTTTGGAGCTACATCCCTGCCTAGATGGATTCAAGCCCCAACTCTCACCCAATGGAAAGTCACTCTCATTCATCGTGTTCACCACCCACATCATCAGGAAACACTTCACCAAGAAGACAAAGGCGTCTAGTACCAGCTCCCTCTGTTAAAGACAGGGAAATGGCTCTTCCCAGAGAGCAACTTCAGAGCTGCTGTTCGAGCCCTCAAACTCTTACATCTAGTCTTCGTCAATACCGTTCCTCATAGCCTCGCAGACTCTACGCGGCTTTCCGTAAGGAGATCCTAGACACTGTGGAACCGACAACATGAGCTTGAAAAAAATGTGCCCACATATCCTTAAACTTGAAGGTCTTCCACCAACTCCACTTGCCAGCCCAGGCCATCTTCAAAACCAACTGCATCTGACAAGCTCATCACTTCTGGTTACTAGCGGCACACCTGGTGCCGCCATTGGAAAGGAGATGAAGAGGTTAAAAAAAGAAACATAACACAACGACAGGCCTTCTTCATCTGTGCACCCAGGCTATCTCTCAGGGTGGTCCTAGTGTAAGAAAGTGCTATGCAAACAAATGATGGACGGAATGCTAAATAAATTGTACTTTCACACCCAGTCAAGAGATCTGGGTTAAATCCATCCATATGCAAATCATTCTTGACTCTGTGCCTCATGGAAACAATCCAGACTGAACTGCCAAGCCAGGTCCTTCCTGGACCGTAAACAAGCATCCTGGGACCGGTTTCTGGGTATAACCCTTCATCAGCCAAGCTAGCTTGAATCTAGTGGCACCGTGAGCAAGAGACCCACGTCTGGGCATACCCATCCCACTTAGGGTGCAAAGTGCTACGCAAACAAATGATGGACGGAATGCTGAATAAATCATACATTTATCCCCAGTCAAGAGATCTGGGTTAAATCCATTGTTCTTTTGCTCACTCTGCCAGTGTAAGAAAGTACAGAATAGATATTGTGTGAAAGAAGACTACACCATGACTCAGCAACAGCCCAGTTCCCCTTTTATAACCCAGCTCCTCCTGTTTCATTCACTGACTACACCGTGCCTGGGCTATGTACATCTGCTGCCTGTGGGCTATGTTTGTGCTATACAAATACTACATACATGCTTAGTGACATACAGGCATGTTAGGCGCCTGGAACACCCTACAATGTAATGTCCTTTTCTGGAGCTGATCAGTTTCTCAATGTCCGTTTCTAGGGGTGATCAGATTTTCAATTTCCTTTTCTAGACATGATCCGTTTTCAATGTCCATTTCTAGAGATGATCAGATTTGTATCAAGTAATAATAATATCATTCACTTTGTGGTTGCTTCTGTCAGCCATGCATTTTTTTAGGGCGAGCCTGGGCTCATCATGCGCTGCTCTGCGAGGCATGCTGTATTGAGGTAGGGACTCAAAGCTCCGCCCACTCTCCTCCCACATTTTTCATTGGCTTGTGTCACTCTCCACTGTAAACTGTGGCTGTTCATTGGTTCACTGGCTTTTAGGAAAGAGCTCAAGACCTGGCTCTTTACTCATTAATCTCTTAGCTACTCACTTGCACTGGTTCAATTATGCTTGCGCCAGGACACCTCCGGGTAACAGAGCGCTCTACAAATGTAAAAAATAAATAAATAAATAAATAAAAGCTTAGTAGTCCCTCCTTAGTACCGCCTTGTCTCATTTTGTGACCTGCCATAGCGACACCCCCTGTTACGTGTGTTGTTGCTTGGTCAGCTTTAATTACAGCCTCCAAGCACTATTTTCTCAAATAGCTCTGTCCTGCATGCTGTTGCAGGAAGGACACACTTTATCCTAACGCTTTTAAAAATCTTTATAACATGCATTTCCAATGCAATAGGTCTCGCATTTTTGAGAGTTTAAGCTATCTGCATTGTAAATAACAATGACTTTTATTTATCTGTGTTAAAAACAACACATAAATAAAAGGTATTGCCATTTACAATGCCAATAGCTCAAACTCTCATAAATGCGAGACCTATTGCATTGCAAATGCTTGTTCTAGATATGTGGTGGACGTGGGTCTGAGTGTTTCCTTTTAAATATTAAGGGTTGAGGGCATGTACCTCGTTGAGACAGCTTTCGAAGGCTTCTTCGGCAGTGTGAGCTACATTCTAAGATACTGAATGACATGAATATAATCCTTCTAAATAAATTTAAATGGGAAAAAACAATTTCCTCATTGTAATAAATATTAATCATTCATCTCCCTCCTGATGAGGTCTCTTCTGATCCTCTTGGCTTAAATGTGACACTGACATGTTTACTAAGGATATAAATCTAATGACGAATACCCGCCGCCCAAACCATTCTTACAGCTTTGGGGGCGTGGACTGTCTGAATTGCCTCATTGTCACACTTGTAGGAGTGTGATGGTTAGTAGTTGTGTTGGCACTGTCATTGGCAGCATAGCAGGGGCAGTGGATGGTGCAAGCTCCAGTGTCCTCCTGATAAGTTAAGCACTGACTAAGTCCATACGTTTTAGGCATCAGTGTGATATGCTTGATCGGCATTCATATGAGTAATGTAGAAAGGGCACCATTCTCCATTTGTATGAGATATATTTATTTTCCTTATTTCCGATATCCAAAGGGCCTTTGAAAAAAAGTTGTAGGGGAACAGCTTCTGCCAGTCAGGGTATAAAGGTGGGGCCTAATCCTATTAAATGGAATGCACCCCCGTAACCTCCCTCATCCCCTGTAACACCAACTGTGACACCTCCTTACCCTTAATAATGCTAGTGTATCTGCTGTCGAGCACGCTATGCGCGATATTGTCAATTAATAATGGTGCTGGATGTCGTCAATTAATAATGGCACTAGACATCGTCAATTAATAATGGTGCTAGATATCATCAATTAATGGCGCCGGATATTGTCAATTAATAATGGTGCTGGATATCGTCAATTAATAATGGTGCTGGATGTCGTCAATTAATAATGGTGGCAGATATCGTCAATTAGCAATGGTGCCAGATATCGTCAATCAATAAGGGTGCTGGATATCATCAATTAATAATGGCACCAGACATCGTCAATTAATAATGGTGCTAGATATCGTCAATTAATAATGGTGCTAGATATCGTCAATTAATAATGGTGCTAGATATCGTCAATTAATGGCGCCAAATATTGTCAATTAATAATGATGTTGAATATCGTCAATTAATAATGGCACCAGACATCGTCAATTAATATTGGCGCCGGATATCGTCAATTAATGGCGCCAGCTATTGTCAATTAATGGTGCGGATATTGTCAATTAATAACGGTGCTGGATATCATCAATTAATAACAGTGCCGGAGATCTTCAACTAATAATAGTGCAGGATAACATCAATTAATAATGGTGCTGGATATTGTCAATTAATAACAGTGCCGGATATCGTCAATTAATAACGGTGCCGGAGATCGTCAACTAATAATGGTGCTGGATATCATCAATTAATAATGGTGCTGGATATTGTCAATTAATAACAGTGCCGGATATCATCAATTAATAACGGTGCCGGAGATCGTCAACTAATAATGGTGCTGGATATCATCAATTAATAATGGTGCTGGATATTGTGAGTTCATAATGCTGTTGTTCATCCAATGATTAATTCAATAATGAATGCAGCAAATAATGAAATAGCAGTGACCTTACATCCCTAGACAAGGATTGGGTCATCAATCCAGAGTGTAAGTGGAATATGTGTTGTCCTATAATATTACGTTCTCATATTTAGGGGGTAATTGAGATGCTTGCGGTTCCCCCATCCCATCTGTATTTGATAACTCAATGGGACACAGGCAAGGATGAAAGGCTGTGTTACCTTGACTGAACTTGAGGGTGTGAGTGAACTTGCCATTTAAAGTTTGGGTGAAAAAGTGTCTTTTTTTCACCTAAAGTGACACGAAATATTACACAAAATTACAACTAAATTTTGCTAGATACACGAGAGGATATTGTACGATAAGACTGAATGTGAGGGCATACCTCACACTCAAAAGCCACTTAAGATAGGGCAAGTGCACTGGTTCACAGAGAAAAAGCCTGGCAACCTATTTTTTGATGGAACACGCCACCTGCAAAATATTTCATGCTTGTACCAATCCTCTGCAGAAAAAAATGTGCAAAGTTTTGTGCTGCTGCGAATTCTGACATTTCATTAAATTTGCATAATGCGAAATTGCGCAAATTAGGCCACTTACGCAGTTGCGTGAGCATAACAGAAAATTCTGTGCGGGCTACTTTAAATGGCAGTAGTATTGGTGTTGCCCCAGTCTTTGCCTCCCAGGGTGGCCACAATTGACTGATGCTGTTTGGCTATTGAATGTTAGAACATGGTCACTAGTGGGTATTGATATAGCGCCACCAAGGTCAATCTCAGGCCTCCTGTCGACCATGAGCCTACGGCATCTACTCTCCCTTGCCTTACCTTGCAACTCGATCTCGAACACTTTTCACAGTATCTCATTGAGGAGTGCCGCCACTTTTCTCTCACATCTCTGAGCACGCGCATGACTTCTTCCTATTCTGGGATGTCGCAATTCTTGTATATGGGAGGCCGACATGGAGTCCCCAGTCTGATGATGCCTGCAGGCACGTGGCTACAGAGTGCATGTGAGTACAGAGGAACGTGACTTCAGGGGGCACGTGACTTCAGAGTCTGTTTGAAATCCAACCGTGACTGCTGCTTGTGTGCGAATTGTAGTGCTTAATTTGTGCTGGTGATTTACGGTTCGCAACACCAGCACTTATGTCTGTCTGCCACATGGTGGCGCTGTCTGCCTGATTTAGAGCTATGAAGAACAACAGTTGTTCATTCATTTAAAATACAAGCGACTAATACCTGCCGTCCAAGCTGTTCTAATAGCTTTGGGGCCTGGAAGAGTCTGAATGGTCACACTTGTAGGAGTGTGATTGTTAGAAGTTGTGTTGGTACTGTCGTTGGCAGCGCTGACAGGCGCAGCGGGTAGTGAGAGCTGGGCTAGCCTCCTGATGAGGGCCATGGCACTTATTGGTTTACAAATTAAGCACTGGCAATCTGTGTCTTATTTTGCTACTCATATTCCTTAAAGGTGGTGCTTGTTATAAGGACTTTAGGGGACCATACCTTAACCGCATGCGTGCGGCCGTTTTTCCCGCGGTATGCGGCATTTGAAAAATTACCGCGTTACATGACAAGCTCAGCTCGTCATCAGCATGGAAGGTGTTAAACAAATATGTTGCTCTTTAAGCCACCCAATGCTAATAGAAAGTGTGCAAAATAAAACACTAAGTACACATTCAAGTTCTAATGGAGGATGCTGCCAGAAGCCCTATATGCTCGGTTTGGTGATACATTTAAACCCTGAAAGCATTCGAGGTCGTCTCAGTCACTCGTTAAAGGGGCCTTTGTTGTATGATGTCATCATAGGTCTCAAAACCGAAGCTGACGTCACCAAACAAAGCAACATTCCGGAAGGCTATTTTATATAATTGTTTCGGGGGCAGCATGGGTTAAAGAGAAGTGTTTTTTCTCAAACTGGACGGTCCCTTTAACTCATTGCCTGTGGGAGGAATTCCAGCCCGGGGCTGGACATTCCAATCACGGGCGGGGTCGTGACGGAACCAAGCCGTCATGCGCACAGGCCACCCGTGGGTCATGATGGCTTGCTTCCGTCACGAGCATCGAACGGGTTAAGCGACGCGCCATGCTGCGTGGTCGCCGGAATGGCCATTGTTGTACCTGCTGCTCAGCCAGTGTGACTGTGGTGGTGGACTGTTGGTGTGGTGATGCTCTGGAATGTTGGTGAGTGAGAGAGTCAGTTTTGGGATGGGCTGAGCAGCAGAAAAGCTGCTCCTGGTGGGGCTCTAGATGATAACATCCATCTTAAATAAACCAACCTAAAATCTACATGGACCAGGCGTCATCTATTCAGAACAGCCATCACGACCTCTTTTTTGCTGCTCGACAAGCGGCAGCTGCTCCTTCGTCCCCGTCCAGTGTAGAGAGAGAGTCTCGTGAGGTACGTACCATTAACAAACCCAGGCAGAAACATATACCCGGATGGAGTGGAAAGAAGTGGGCTCCCCCTTAATGTATTCCTCGTCACATCCAGAGCTGGCGTTTTAATTAGCCGCGATAAAAGCGCAAATGTCACAGTGAACCAAAGGGCCCTTTCGCTCCACGGTAAACATAAATGTAAGCCTGTCTCGGCTCCGCGGATGTGCTTGAGAGCGATAAGTGTGGGAAATATAGGTTCGCGGAAAAACATCTAATCTTCATGCCTACGTGTGGCTGCGCGACGCGACGAGTGACCGACGACGCAGATTCATCAGGGGGTGCATCGTAAATCGTGAAGTGGCATGGGTACCCAGAAGAGGGGGATCCTCTCTATAGATGGAGGGTAAACTGTGCAGTGAAGGCTTCTGATGACAATCAGCCATGGTAGACGGCTGCAGGAAGGTCTATTGAAGATAAAAGTGGAAATTCAAAGGTAATACCAGTAACAGAGTTATGGCCCTCGACACAGAGTCACTAATGCCTCTTTGAGAGACATATTTTGTGTTTTGAGACTGCAACGTCATCATAGTGAACCCAAGGGGGCAGATGTATGTATCCTTGAGTAACATTGGGCCCAGTGCTTGAAATGGAAAAATAGAAGTGCAGGTACTTTGTACTAGAGCACCTGCTTGTTTCTGAGAAGTGCTGGGACTCTCCAATTAAAAGTATTACATTTCTCTTGCAAAGTACCGGTACTCTCCCTCTCAAAATAAAAAAGTGCCATTGGCTGCTTTGCACATGCTTGGCCCATCTTACCCTAGGCTGCAGCCATTGGCTGTTTGTACATGCTGGTCCCATCTGACCCTAGGCTGCAGTCATTCGCTGGTTTGTACATGCTGGACCCATCTGACCCTTGGCTGCAGCCATTCACTGGTTTGTACATGCTTTGCCCATCTGACCCTAGGCTGAAGCCATTGCCTGGTTGGACATGCTGGACCCATCTGACTCTGTGCTGCAGCCATTGGCTGGTTGGAGAAGCTGGATAAGATGCAATCTCCTGCTTTGAACCACATGGGTAAACCACACGCGAGCTCCCTCAGAGACAGTCTTGACCACTTTCTCAAGGTCTCCTGCGTGACTCCAAAACCCAACACCCTCCTGTATGCTTCCACTATAGAAGCAGTAAATATTCACATGACTGTCAGGAAAAGCATCCTTGGGCCTTGACTGGGGGTAGGTAAGGGCCACAGAAATGCTACAACGCAAGCCTTTCTGCACTGTCCTGATTGCCAATATATGAAATTCTGCACTGTACGGTTTAGCCGATATATCTCTATCAATTCCACTGTAAGTACTTTACAGCACTATTTTATGTATGTTATCAGCACAAATCAACATATCTTTGTCCAACCGATGAACCACTTTGAGTTCTACATATAAACCACAAACCAAACATAACAGCAGACATGCCATTGAGGCAAGCTTAAGCTATGAACACACTCGCATCGAAGGCAGATCACGTTAGGATTAAGACTCAAGTCACCCTGCGTAGTCCTCCCATAAGGAGGGATTAACATACAGAGTTTCGCCCGTCTCTCTCTAGTTTCTATACTTGAGGTGTGACCAGCCCTTAATCCAGTACATTGTGACACACAAATCTCCTTCAGGGCTACTCTACTAGTATTACTTATGCCCTGTAGTCAGGAGTGTGTAAAATAATAAGCACAAGGCCCTTCGTCAGGAGCCCACTGCAGCTTGCACCATCCATTGCCCCTGCCAGCGCTGCCAATGACAGAACCAACACAACTACTAACCATCACACTCCTACCAGCTATCCTGAATGTCATTTATGACATCCACAAATCACTTGACAAGCGCCGCTGCTGACTACTCATACTCATGGACCTATCGGCGGCCTTCGACGCGGTTGACCACAAACTGCTCATCAGTGTTCTTCATGAAAATGCAGGAGAAGAGGTGGTCCTACAGTGGTTCACCTCCTTTCTACTGAACCGCTCCCAAAGAATAAAAATCAGAAACTTCACGTCTGACCTACCCCCAAGGATCAGTTCTCTCACCCGCACTGTTCAACATCTACATGGAACCCCTCACCGCCATACTTAAAAAAGCCAACATACCCTTCCAGCTCTATGCTGACGACACCCAGATCTACTTAGAAACTTTCTTCATGCCTGACATGCAAATACTTAATGTCACTTTAACAGAAGTTCAACAATGTCTATCCCACAACCACCTGAAACTAAACCAGGACAAAACTGAAATCCTCCTCATAGCAAGCAAAGAGCAGACCCCCCAAGTCACGGAATGACTAAAAAGTATTGATGCTCTCAACTGCACTCTCACCCCGGCCGACTCCGTGAAATCACTGGGAATCGCTCTGGACCCGAACCTAGACATGGTCAAACACATCAAGAACACAGCAAAGAATGCTTTCTTCAACCTAAAATTACTCAACAAAATCAAACCCTTCAACCCTCCAAAAGACCTTAAGCAAGCCAGGCAATCCCTGGTGCTATCCAGATTGGATTACGGGAACGCCACCCTCACAGGCACTGCAAAATCTCACCTTGCTCCACTTAGATCAACTCTAAATGCAGCAGCCAGAATCGTGACTGGAGTTAAGAAATACGAACACATCCCCCTCCCGCCCTCAGGGAGCTAAACTGGCTCCCAATCGAAATGCGTGCCAACTTCAGAACAGTGTGTCTCACTCACAAAGCTCTGCACACTGGGAAACGGGCCTATCTGGCCTCCAAACTCAACAAAGCTGGGCAGACAAGAAACTAAGGAACAACAACACTCTACTTCTCATCCCACCTAAAACTCGCAAGCAAAAACCATTATCACGCTCCTTCTCTGGAAATGTGCACAAAATTTGGAACGCCAAACCAGTCCATATCAGAACTAACCCCTCCTTCAAAAAATTCAAAAGCCAGCTCAAAGTCCTCTTCCTCAATCGAACTCTTATGAAGTGAGAGCTGACGCACAAGGCGGAATCATGCCCATCTGGGCATCCAATCACCGTGATAAGATCAACTTCTTACAGCATCTACCTGACTCGCTCCTATGTCTCCTCCCCTCCCCCGGAACAGGATCCGGCAAGAAGCAATGTGTTCACTAGTATTATTCTTTGCACTCGATTGTTACATGACAAATGTTGTAAAGCGCTTCGATACCTTCAGGCTATGCGAGGCCCCAAAAACTATAAGAATTGATTCGGTGGGAGGAATCAGTCATTTGTAATACACGATGACAATAAACAACTGTTGTATGCTCATCTCTGAATGACATAAACAATCCTTGTAGTATGGCCAACGTGTCAATTTCATAATTTGCCCATCTTCTCAGGTGCCTCATCTGGCAAGACAGTACCGGGGCTGAGGGAGCCGTCCGCGTCATTGCAATACGTCTTTTTACTAGTGGCAGAGCCAAGGCTGCAAACATAAGTATGTGTTTCAACTACTTCGGACATTGCTATACCATCTGGTAGAAAACTGTTTCTGCATTTCCACATCTAGGGCAATTAGTTGATGCATCTACGCTCTCACGTACTACAGCCCGAGCAAAAAAACTCAGATGGCACCCAATAGGTTTGCATGAATTCCAGACATGCCTTCATTAGTAAACTGTCTCCATGTTACTCAGTTGTTTGAAACAACACAAGACCTGCTTTTGTATGACCTGCAACTGGTCCTATGTAACATAAGAACAAACAAAACTGTTTCTATGTAACAAAACTTAGCTAAATATTGTACAAAAGTTGTTCTTATATAGCACAGTGTCGTGCAAAGGGTCTTGCCGACACTGTATAAAACAGCCACAGGAATAAATAAATAATAATCGAGCTCAGTCAGTTCGACGTCATCTTTGGATCTTTTGAATGGCTAGCCATTATGTTTAAGAGGCATTGATTTGAAGGAATGTGTTATCCCCCCTGAGGAACACTGGCCTGTAGGAAACATCAGACATTTCAGGGTAGGATAGGGCAGTGCTTAATTAGTAATAAAAAAGTGCCAGAGCCCTTGTTAGGAGTCCGCTGCAGCTTCACCTCTCAATGCCCCGTCAGCGCTGCCAATGACAGCACCAACACAACTACTCACCATCACACTCCTACAAGTGTGACACTTCAGACTATTCCAGGCTCACAAAGCTATAAGAATAGCTTGGGTGGCAGGCATTAATCATTCTAAGTGTATAGGGAATTAATAAACATCTATAGTTGTGTCTTATCACTAAATTAGCCATACAGCACCCCCATGTGGCAGACTGGCATAAGTGCCGGTGTTGACAATTAAGTGCCAATGCCGAGCACAGAAAACCACCAGCTCAAATTAAGCACTTGGATAGTGCCTATAAAAGACCTCTAGGGCCAGATATTAAGGCTTGGTAGCTTCCAAGTGGTTACCACTGCCACAGCTGGACAAACTTTGCAGAAAACCACCTCATTTAGAAAAAAGCTCAAATTTACAAACTCTGCAATTAGAGGTGATCCACACATCAGGAAGGCCGTTCCCAAACCATATAGGTTCCATATGGACTGATCTTGGTTTGGCCAGACTAGTTCAGTTAACAGGCACTCATCTAACAACCCATTCTCTTGCATGCTTCAAGAACCACATGTTGGGGTTACCATCAACCAGTGGCTATTGCACGGTTTGATTTCCCTCCTTCAGTTTAGAGGGCCTGATTGGTCCGTGGCGTTGGAGCGGGGAGTCGCGTATCTGCACATCCAAGAGCCCTTTCATATGGATGAAGAGGTACAGACGCGAGGCGCTCCTGATTCTGCATTGATCAGTTGACGCCATTCAGACCCCGATGCGTTGATTACCCCCGCTCAAGGAGACGCGTGCTTCTTGCTTATTGAGTGCCTTCCGCTGAGACCCTCATCTTGAACGCTTCCAGAACCCTCCCCCTTGCTGCGAGCGGCACTTCATTACTTGCAGCTAACGCGCAGACTGGAAATGGCGCCAGGCCACCACTGGGGATAATATATTCTCCACTAAAAAGTCAGCCAAGAGTTTGAAGAACATTTCTAATTGCTCAGGTTTGAGGTTTTTTCGCGAGGTGATGTTTTTCAGTTCAAGAAAACTTTATTTGAGAATAATAAGAGAGAAAACCAGGTGTCAAAACAAAGTACAATGTGATATCAAGGTAAAGACTCTGAGCAAAATAATACGATCATACAAATGCAAGCATTATAATAAAAGAAATCTGGGTACAAGATGAGAGAAAAGGAAAAGGCAAAGAGAAAACACGTTAAGCATAAAATATGAAAAGCATGAAAACATTGGAAAGAATTAAAACAAAATGGTACAATGGAGGATAAGTGGAATGTATCGAGCGATTAAGGAGGTTTAGGAACTTCCTGTTGTGGAGGCAAAGGGTGAAACCAGCGTTTACTACATGAGTCCAGATAAAGTGTGACGGGAGTCCATAAGTCCATGCGTTTAGTAGCCATACATGCCGGGAAAACATGAGCAGTATCGAGTCTATGGTTGTGGCACACATTAAACCACCATGCCTTGAAGGAAATTTTGGAAAAGTCTTTCCAGTTGACCGTTATTTGTTGGAAGGCAGCGGCAAGTAATAGATCAACAATCTGAGGTTTGAGATCAACGTCATCCCAGCAAGGGGAGAGGTTACCCATAAAAACATGTGTGTGGGAAAAAGGGATAGAAGTGTGGAAAATTAAATTAATTTGAGCCCAAACCTGTAACCAAAAATTACGAACATGAGTGCATAAAAATAACATATGAAATAAATCAGCTTGTGGTGACGAACAAGACCAGCATGTGTGGGGAGTATTAGGAAAGCGTTTGTGAAGGGCAGAGGGTGTGAAGAGGAGTCTATTGTAAATAAAAAACAAAGTCTGAGTGAGGGTTGCTGCCCTGGAAGATTTGCGAAGTTTGATCCAGATTTTGTCCCAGAAGGAAACCGACCAAGAGACAGACAAGTCATGCTCCCAGGACTCTTCCACTTTAGATTTAGGTCTTGGAGTCTCACCAGCGTGAAGGTATTTGTAAATAGCAGCAGCTTTTGGTGTAGTGCGTAAGAAGGAATGAAGTATGGAAGTGGGAGTGGATGAAGGAGGAGGAGGGCAGGGCTGAGAGAGGTCACTGTATTTCGTTAGGACTGTGTCTTTAAGCAATTGGTATTTGCGTGCAAAGGAAGTGGGCAGGTCGTAGAGGGAGCGAAGGGTGTCAAAGGATAGGAAAGAGGAGTGAGAAAAAAGTTGGGAGATCCACTGAAGACCTCGAGTATGCCAAGTTTTCCAAAAAAAGGGTCTATCACGTATGAGTAAGGACGTTTTATGCCATATGGGGGAGGAGAGGAAATCAGCAATGGTAGTAGGAGGTGAGTGAGTGGAAGAGAGGAGTAATTTAGTGGTAAGCTTATGAATCGGAGTAGAGATAGAAGTGGGTTTGCGAGAGAAAGAGAGGTATTCAGCAAAGGAGAAGGGAGAAAGAAGGAGGCGTTCAAATTTAGCCCATAGAGGACATGGGGTGTCAGGGTCTTGTAGCCAAAAAGAGGCTTGCCTCAATTGGAACGCCTTGTGGTAGGCTGGGAAGTCAGGAAAGTTAACCCCACCTTCTGATTTAGGACGAATCAGACGTGCTAGAGACATTCTTGACTTCTTTTTATTCCAAAGAAAGGACATTAGAATAGAGTTGATCTTTTTGAAAAATTTGGAGGGGACAGGGACCGGAATATTGGAGAGGGTGTAGAGAACAATGGGAGACAACATCATTTTTATAGTGTCCAGGCGACCCCACCAGGATAGGTAAAGGGGATGCCACTTGGATGTGAGATCCGTTAATTTTTGAATGCAGTTGGACATGCACAGGGAAACAGTGTCTGGGATGGTAGGGGTAATATGCATTCCCAGGTACTTGATATTGGAAGGTTTCCACGTGAAATTAGAGGCGGCAAAATCGGGTTTGAATGTGAATTTAGTCAAGGGGAGGATCTCGCATTTATCGTTATTGAGTTTATAGCCAGATATTTGGGAATAAGCACGGACTTCACTGAGAAAGGCAGGAATGGAAACGGAGGGGTTGGAGACAAAGAGCAAAATGTCATCTGCATAAGCAGCTAGTTTGATGTGGGAATCTGACAATTGAAAACCATGGATGGAGGGATTTTGACGGAGTTTGGAGAGGAAGGGTTCTAAGGCCAGATTAAAGAGAAAGGGAGAGAGGGGACAACCTTGGCGAACACCTCTTTTTAGATCAAAAAAGGAAGATATTTGACGGTTGGCACAAACCGCTGCGCGTGGGTGAGAATAAAGTAGTGAAATTAAGGAAATAAAAATAGGACCGAAACCAAACCAGCGAAGGGTGTGAAAGAGATAAGTCCATTCAACCCTATCAAACGCCTTTTCGGCATCCAGGGCAATGGCCGCTAGAGGATGGGGTAAAAGGCGAGATTTAGAAAGAATATTGAAGAGGAGTCTGGTGTTATCAGTGATAAAACGACCTTTGACAAAGCCCGACTGTTCCTCGCCTAAGAGGTCTGGAAGAAGAAGGTCGAGACGTGCCGCAAGAGATTTTGCAAAAATTTTATAGTCAATATTGACCAAAGAGATGGGCCTGTAGTTTTTGCAGTGTTGAGGATCCTTCCCCTCCTTGGGTATGAGGCAGATATGGGCGTCTGAAAAAGAGCCTGAGGAGGAACCCAGGGAAAGGAAGGTGCCAATAAGGGAATGGAGTCTAGGGATAAGGAGTTTTGAAAAGTGGAGAAAAAATTCTACTGTGAAGCCGTCCAGCCCCGGGGCCTTGTCTTTCTGAAGGGTTTGAAGCGCTGTGAGTAGTTCTTGTTGGGATATATCAAGTTCTAAGTGGGAAAGGTCAAGTGGAAAGTGAGATGGTTTTTGAATGGAGGAGAAAAATGTGTCTAGAGAGTGGGAAGAAGGCTGAGTTTCAGAAGAATACAAGGTCTGGTAGAAGGTAGAGAATTCAGTAAGGATGTCTGCGTCTGTGTGTTTGAGATTGGAGTTGGCGTCGTAGATTGATTCAATATTTAATTTATTGTGTTTCACCTTGAGATAGTTGGCTAAGATCTTGCCTGCCTTATTTTTGCCTCCATAGAACTTGGCACTAGATTTTAATAAGTACAGGGATGCGTCGTCCGTAGATTTTTTGTTAAATTTCATCTTAGCGTTAACCAGGGCGGTTAGAGTTTGCTGTGAACGGGAAGTAAAATAAGAATGCTCCAATTTCTTAATATCCAAAAGAATAGCCTTGGTAAAATCGCGAGCAGCTCTACGTTTTTTAGCAACAAAGCCAATGATAAAATCTCTTGCCGCCGCTTTAAAGGCATCCCAAATGGTGTGTTTGGGGACGGGGGAGTTTTCATTTAGGGAGAAAAATTCATGGGAGAAGGAAGTGAAGGAGGTAGTGAATTTAGGGTCTAGGAGGAGAGAATTGTTGAAACGCCAGCGTTTAGGGCCTGTTGATTTGGGTAAGATGTCCAATTGAACTAATGTGGGGGCATGGTCAGAGAGTAAAATTGGACCAATTTCCGCATTAGTGAGGGTTTGAGCAATGTTGTGGGTAACAAAAACGTAATCAATTCGGGATTGGGAATGGTGACATGGAGAATAGAAAGTAAATTCCTGAAGTGCAGGGTTACATAGGCGCCAAGCATCTGTGAGTTTGTGTTGGGAAATAGCTTGAGAGAAGGATTTATGAGATTTGTTAGGGATGAAGTGTGCTTTGGAGTTCCTATCTAAAAAGGGGTCTAGGGGCTGATTGCAATCTCCTGCCAGTATAAAATTATCATCAATGAATCTGGTGATGTGCCGGGAAAATGAGTGCCAAAAAGTGGGATCACCAGTGGTAGGGGCATAAACATTTAGGAGAGAAATTGGAACATTCTTGATAGAGAGTTTGGCATATATCCAGCGGCCTTCAGCATCTGATTCTTGAGCAAGCAGGGTATGAGAAAGAGCTTTGTGACATAAAATAGCAACACCATTGCGTTTACCATCCCCAGGAGAGTAGTAAACATCGCCCACCCAACTTCTCTTCAATTTAACAGATTCTTCAGCAGATAAGTGAGTTTCTTGCAAAAAAGCAATATCCACATTCAAACGTGCAAGGTGAGATAGAATTCTTTGTCGTTTGATGGGGGAATTAACGCCCTTAACATTCCATGTAATTACTTTCAGAGACATACCAAATAGGAAAGGAGAAAAATGATATGAGAGAGAAAAAAGATGCAATGGGAACCCAGAGGAAGAAGAAAACCAAAGAAAGTGAAGAAATCAGTAAAAGGAAATGCAGTAGAATGATAAATAGAAGGGTGTTGAAAAAGAAAAAAGAGCGAAGGAGAGAGAGATAGAATCAGTTGATATAAGAAATATGAGAAGGTAGACCATGAAGTAGCAAGAATGATAGGGAGGAAGTGATAGTAGAAAAGTTGTCGAGAGATAAGAAAGGAAGACACCTGTGGAAGAAAAGAAACTAATGAACTAGAGAGAGAGAAAACCGGAATAAGGAAAGTGAACATTCGGGAGAAAGGGGAAAACATACTTACGGAGGGTAAAGGCGGGGAGGAATGATCACCAGGAAGAGGAGACGAGAAAAAATGAGTGAGAGGGGAGCGCCAGGCAGAGGAAGCAAGCGTCCAACGCAAGCGAACCGACAAGTCGAGGGGAAAGCGCCATACATATTATAAACCTGCGAGAAAGCGGGAGGGAAAACATAAATGAGTGAGACAAATGAAGGAAGAAGAAAACAGCACAACGGTAAAAAGATAAGAAGGTGAAAAAGAAATAATGTGAAGAAGAGAGAAAAGAAACAAAACAGTGGTGCGGAACGAAACAATATATAAAGACACTAAGGAAAATTACCTGTCCATCCAACAGGGATGCAAAAGAGGTAGGAAAGAGTCAGAGGGAAACATAGAAATTGAAGATGGTGGGATGCCTAGGAAAGGCAAACAGTAAAACAGCAAACATCAAACATGAAACATGTAAATCAAGGAAGACAATGAAGTCATATAAAACAGAATTCACGGAGGAAAAGCTGATGAGGCGCCAGAGAAGTCCATGTCAGACGACTGAGCAGCATTCAAAAAACTTCAGAGACGAACAGGATCTTCGTAGGTCGTGGTCTTGTTGTTGTGAGTGACTCTGAACAGGCAAGGATGAAAAAGGCCGTATCTGGCTCCAATAGCACGTAGCTCTGGACGCATATCTAAGAAGGCTTTGCGGCGGCTAGCTGTAGCTTTGGCATAATCCTGTGCAATGAAGAGATTGGATCCTGACCATTGGAGACGAGGTGAGGCCCGGGCCGCTGAAATGACTTTGAGAAGGTCAGTGTATTCTAGGAAGTACATGATGACACCTCTCGGCCGTGAAGAGGGAGAGGGAGTAGAGGGGAGGCGGCCCAGCCTATGTGCACGCTGGATGTTGAGCGTAGTACCCTCAGGCAGGTGGAGAAGTTTGGGTAAAAATGATTTGAAGAAGGCGATGGGATCAGTCCCCTCGCAATTCTCTGCCAGGCCGTAGAGACGGAGATTGTTGCGTCTATTTCGGTTCTCCAACTCTTCAACTTGCTTTTGGAGAGAGGAAATCTGAGACTGCATGTGTGAGACTTTGGAGGATGACTCTTGGAGAGAAGTCAAAGAATGTTCCACTGTTGTCACCCTGACATCCATCTGAGACCAGTTATCGGTAAGAACCTGCAACTTTGAGTTAGTGTCCTCCATGAAAGGTTTAAGGGCACGAATTTCCTCCAACAAGAGCTCCATGGAGACAGCCGAAGTGGATCCTGTTGGTGATGGAGGAGCTTTTTTAAGGCGTTTCGCCATAGCTTTCCCTGGAGGCTGGGCAGGTCGCTCTGTGCTAGACTGCGACATCTGATCGGCGAGCGTCTGAGAAGCTTCGAGGTGCGCCAAAGCAGAGAAAACTTTTGAGTTTTTAATGAATACACGTCGTGGAGCTTTAGGAGTGCGAGAAATTGCCTTTCTTTCCATAAGAAGGAGGTATTGGTAGGGAGAAATGAAGTTCAGTAGTAGTCACTGTAAGCCCACAGACAACTGTGAGTGTACGCAGGAGCTTTTAACAGGAAGATGGCAGGCAGGTTCTCAAGGAAAAGAAGGCTACCTGCGCAAAGTTCAGGAACGTCCAGGATTTAAGCAGCGGAATGGAACAACATTCGGGTCGTTGAAAAAGCTAGTACATCGATGATGGAAGCAGAAAAGCACCACGTCGTTCAGATAAAGAAGAATGGCACGTTGTGGTGCGAAAGAAGTCCAGCAGGAGAGGGGCACCATAAATGAAGAAGAGTAGAAAAACGTGCAGAAACAATGGGTAAAACAGCTCAAAGTTGTAATCATCCGTGAGAATAAGAGCGTGATGAAGTGAAACGTTCTGAATAGAGAGTAGACTGCACTGACATGTGCATGCAGGTTGCTTGAGGTAAAAGGAGCATCAGTCATCTAAAATGGCCGCCCAGGATAATCAAACGTGAGTGAAACTCGCTTAGAACTTATGAAAAAAAAAGTGACATAAGGTAGAGTTCGACAGCGGTAGTGCCAAGATGCATAAATTGTCTCACCAGGTGGAACTGTGGGCTTGAGGGGCTCCGTGGTGTGTTCGCATGTTGACGAACGGGAGCGCCGCAGTACGCGATGACTGGATTCAAAATGGTGGACGCGACTATCTCTCAGCCGCGTCCGCTACAAAGTTGCTAAAATGAGCATTCCGCTGCGTTTTATAGCCGCCTCCAGGAGCCCGCTGGTGACTGTCGTCTTCGGTTCACGAAGAGCCGCTTAGCAGGCAAGGATGAAGTGAAAAGCGAGGCGAAAACCCCTTCGGACCTGGAGCGCTCACATTAGAGCCGCCGTCCTCGCCGGGCGCCAAGCCACGCCCCCCGCGAGGTGATGTTTTAACCAGCTGTTTGCTGAATTCAGTCAGGTTTACTTGTGTTTTCTATAAAGTTGAGAAGATTTTCCTGCTATGCTTCCTATTTTCCTTGAAAACTTTGGGCTTGATTTAGAGTTTGGTGAATGTTGGACATCTGCAGAAAAACAGTGGATGTATTTTCCAATCTATATAGGCCTTTATTATGAGTTGCCCGGCAACTGGGACACATATTCTCCACCCCTAAAGTTACTGACATTGGAGGTTCCCATAACTCCGCAACTGAGAAAAATCTGATTCATTACAGTGGCGGCTGCTAGCTAGGGAAATCGGTGAGGCAGCGCGGGGAGAATAAAAAAAAATAAAAACGTACCTCCAGACTGACATCCGCTGCCTCTTCAGACGATGTTCATACAGGCTCCCAGAGTCCACCGTGCCAATTCAGATGCTACTTTCATGCTGGTATTACCCGGCATGAGAGACGCGTAGGGATTGGGCGGAGCGGGTTGGTTCCAGGCTCCAGCAGGGACTGGGAACCTTTACTCCTGAGCCTGCCGATATCTTCAAGCAATAGCCTGGAGATATCCAAGTGCGCATGTTGATTTGGCCATCCCAAGACGGCGGGAAATACCTATATGCGCACTGGCAGTGCCTTGAGCCCACCTCTCCTCCTGATGGCTCCACCCTCAAGACTCGGCGTTGGCTCTGGAGTAAAATTAAATTATAATTTAATCATTTTATTTTATGTGCGTCTGCTGGTTCCAGCAGTGGGGCGAAGCTCATCCACCATAACAGAGGAGCCACCTCTGGTTTATTACAGGTTGGACCCTGAGACTCTATCACAAAATGAGGAATTAGAGGGGAATTAGGAGTCTGACTATCCCGGTATATCCTCATTTTTCCACATATATTCACTGGCAATTTTGATGTTCCCACAGGTGAAATCTCCTGGTGGAAATAAAGTGACCCGCAATGTTCCTGCGTATTACGCAGTTTCGATGGGGGCGGTATTTATTATCACCATCCCCCTCAGTATTAAATGGCCACGCGTAAGGAGGGCGTTAGAGGGTGTAGACATCAACATACTACAAAGAGGTCAAATGAGACATCCACAACTCTCTGGAAGATGTCCCACAGCTGCCAAAATCTAAGTCAGGTCCTTGATTCCACATTGTAAAGCATCAATGGGTATTTGCTACTAGTCACATGATGTCTAAAGACGGAACTAAATAACCACGCTGGAGTTCTTTGACGTGTATGAAGTTGTACGCTATAAGCCAAGAGATTCCGGACGCCATGTTTGCCAAGAAGCCCTTGTGGTGTGTCACTGAGAATTAAGCTACTTCACACACCAGCAAAGTGAGTTTAGACATGGAGTAGAGAGGTTACTTTCAGAAGGGTTGTAAACATTATTACTCTTAGAAACAAATCAAGGCAGTGAGCAACTGTTGAGTAGACACTTTGTAGTGGAAGCTACTCTGTGATGTTTTCACAGTAGGCTACAGGCCTGCTGGAAAGCCTATCAGGCGGGGCAGTAGAGGCTGTTGAGCTGAAGAAGTCTGAGCATCTCGGGTCTAGGATAATTTGAGCTTGATACCCAGAAAGAGGAGCTACTCAGACCTAACCATATCTTAAGTACTTTTTGAGGAGATCAATCGGTGACTAGAATACGTGAGAGCTCGCGTTGTTGATGCGTAGTTTAAAAAAAAAAAATTATAAAGCTTTATGTAGCGCGAACTTGCCCCAAGAGGGTACCGGAGCGCTTAACATTTAGGATTGTTATGTTAAAAGTTACATCAGTTACAATAGCATAGAAAGGTACAGTACACAAAAATAATGTTGCATGAATTCGTAGGAGGGAGGGAAGGAAGGAGTCAGTAGCAGGCAGATGAGGAGGAACTGTGCCCAATGTCCGGCTGGGTAGGTGACTGTCAGGGGGAAACCAGGGCCCATCTCCTCAGTAGCTGTCTAGCAGGTGCACCGGATATCAGCCATGCTGCTCAGGTCTAAGCGAAACAGGGGAACCAGTTATGAGTTTATTCGATTTGAAAAGTTTATATAGCGCAGGCTAGACCTGGAGGTATCAGAGCGCTTTACCAGAGGGACTTTGAGATACAAGCTACATCAGTTACCATAGCCTAGTAACGTAGTAAGGTACAGTAAACAAACAACAAGGTTGAAAGAATTCGAAGGAAAGGAGGGGAGGAAGGAGGCATAGCAGGGAGACGAGGAAGAACTGTGCCCAATGTCCGGCTGGGTAGGTAAGTTGCCCACCTGTAATATTTAGAGCCGAATAGCGAGAGCGTGTATTTCGTGGATAGATAGTGCCCTACAACAGTTGTGACAATAAATGTTGGAAATCAGGAGCCAGTGTTACACTTGGGAAATAAGAAAAAATAGAGGATTGTGGTGTTATGTAACGTGAATACCGAGACGTTGTGTACATGTGAGGTGCTACACCTTTGGAGGGGTGCACCAGTGCAAATTCTGTTGTGTGTTTCGTATAAGGGGTGGATTATGCCATTGCAGGACTTTGTTTCTTCAAATTTTGGGAATTTATGGAACCGGCTTTTCACTTTTACAACAAAAATAATGAAATTGAACAGTATTACTAAAATATTTTCTGTAGAAATAGTGGTGGTAAAATATGCATTGTTGGTGAAAAAAAGTGCACACTTACCTTGGGCAGATTTATTTCTGGGAACTAAGTTTACATTGTTGTTTTTTCGCTTACTGTGTTGAAAAATATACCTACTATTGGACTATGTGCAGGATATTCTTTCAACTAAAAGGTGGATTTGAGTGAAAACACCAATGCCATATAATTGTAAAACTATGAATGCTACCCAATTATGTCAGAGGGATAATACTTTCCAAGTCATTGCTCGAACCATCACATTTAACATTCCATTCCACCTGAACGTACACTCATCGTAGTCCGGCAGGGCACGGTTACCTGTAGGGCGGACTCCCTTTGAATTCAAGGTAAGAGTAACTGGCAATCACCCACCCAATGCATCTCTTGATGAATTGAGAAGAAAACAAAGATTTGCTTCAAATTTCTCATTTTGCTCCCAGATTCGTCATTTCCGTGACTCCCTCTAGCTGGGAGGAAGGGGGGTGATGAATGAGTTTTATTACTTTCTGTTATCAAGAACAAACAAATCCTCGGCAGACTTAAAGGCTAGAAAGATGTGAACTCTTCAAACCTAAAACCATACTGCTGTTTTTCATTCCTTTCAGTATCTTTTTCAATTCATTTTTTTAAATCAAAGAGGATTCCAGGAATTAGCCAAAGGGTGCTGCTTTTTTTCCTTAACTTCCAAGGGTAAATGCTGTCTGGTAACTTGTAAAGTATTTATTCGAAGCAGCATTTCCCATCATCTGACAGACGGCCAGAAAAAATAGATTTAATTGTGGCTTTGATTGTGAGTCTGAAACCACTCACAGAGATAAAAAGAAACGATAAGGCGCGTGCCAGCTGCATCTTACTTATGGGCAGCAAATGAAATATTTTTCCAATTTCAAGAATTGTTCGACCTGTGACATTTTGTCTCTTATCTCTGTGGCTATCAAATTTCATTTTGTAGAGGAGACATATAGTGAAAAACATCTACTTCACCCTCCTGTGGCAAATGGATTTTATGACTTAGATGCTCATTGCATTCCCAAATTGATTCAATTCTAAAACTAACAAGCCTTTGCTAAACCAATAGTTCTGGCTTGCATTCTGAGTCATGAGTAAAACATTAATAATAAGTGTGCTGCAGTGAATAAAACGAAAACGGAAAAATGCATTCTAGATAAAATACAAACATGAAATAATGTAATTGTGATGATTCAGTGGACATTTAAAATAGTAGTTTTCGCTCAGGAGGTTGAATCATAAATTAAACAGCCATGAGGTGTGAGGTGAGAGAGTTATAGGCCACTGGACAGAGCCAAAACCCACTATTTGTATATTTTAATATATTAATAACGATATATCTATCAGACAGTTGCATTATCAGGTCAGACCTAAAAACATATCCCTTGATTTGTTGTTACTCTTCTAAACTTAAAACCACAAATTATGTAATCAAAAAGAAATAAAAAATGACGAACTTAAAATTGTAGTAACAGCGCTCGGTTATGGATCTAAAAAAACTGTTGTTTTCTCTGTTTTGTCTGGTAGTTGCCCTAATGAACACGAAATAATGCATCCATATTCACAACACTTCAACTAAGGCACTGTAGCAATACGTATATCACTACCCTCACTAGAAACTAATATCAAATTCCCTTTGTTTTTATAAGAAGTGATTTTTAGGTCTAGGTTTAGACATCACACTTGTCAAACAGTCCTATTGCTAGCAACATCTGTGGGGCCGGGGGAAGGGGGCTTTGTATCAGTTCTTTTCAAACATTCGCTAGCTTCAACAAGTCATTTCAGTCATTGCCTTGATGCTCTGTCAATCACGCTGTGAATGAACCAATTGGAGTGTTGATTTCTTAACTTATTGTATTGACTGCCAGCTTGTGTTCGTATGCCTCCTCTTGGTGTTTACATTGAACTAGGGGCCATATGTATCATACAAATTCGCATTCGCGAAGGCCGAAATTTTGCGAATTTCAGCCTTTGCGAATGTGAATTTGCTAAATGGGATGTATGAATGAAAATCCGGTGCAAAATAAGGAATCGCAAAATTTGCACCCCTGCACCCTTAAAATTATTCTCAATTTGCGATTAGCAAATTGCGAATCGTAAATTGAGAATAATTCCCATTCCTTCCTATGGGTCTCCTGGCCCATAGAAATGAATGGGAAAGTATTCCTTAATTGCAAATTCACAATTTGCGAATTCGCAATTAAGGAATATCAAGAAATCGCAAAAAAAATGCGATTTTCTTGATACATACCAATTTGCGATTCTGAAATAGCGATTTCTTAAAAATCGCTATTACAGAATCGCAAATTGGTACCTTGATACATATGGCCCTAGATGAGGGATTACCACAGCAAGCCATGATCTTTTGGCTTTGCCAATTCTTGTTAATTTTGCAGACATTGTTAGACTTGCCACATGTCATACTGTGACGCTGTCAATGTTCTTATTGTCATGAAGTTGATGTACCCTCTGTTGACTACTAGAATATTTTGGAAAACGCCCCGGCATGTGAAAAGTTCAAGAGATTGGAAATGCTATTCTGAATTCTCTTTTGTAAACACAAATGTTGAAGAGAGACATAGTTAAACAGAAATACAGATTGTGAGTTTTGTTGAGGAGCTAATGCTGTATGTGATTTCTAAATGTCCAGAATGGCAATCACTTGAAACAAAGCTTGCACTATTTAAAAATGAGGGCCTTGATAGATAAGAAGTCATCAATTTTCGATTAATTCTTATTCTAAAAACATTCATCTGTCCATGTTATTTAAGAATCAAATGCTTATGACAAATAAGGGCACATTGATGCGAATGCTGCCTCTATAAAAACGAATCATCCGCATAATGATTGTTAATTTTAATTTTAATATTGAACATAAAACAAGGTGAGGTGAATTAGACAGTTGTATTTATTTTGTTTATGGTTGTATTGATAAGTGGAAATTATGTTTGTATGAAACATTAAAATTTTATACTGCATTTTTGGCTGCAACCAACCATGCACATCTAAAGTTACAAAACAGTATCCACTATGACTGATTTCCTACAGTTACTCTAAGCAACCATCATAGCACCAGGAAATCCTACCTAAAATCAATTTTGATGCCCAACAGGCAGTGTAGACTCTTTTCCAAGTAACTCTTTCCTCTTCTTTCCTTCAACAAAACTGAAACTTACGATAAAGAAACAGAGTGTGAAAGACTTTGACATAAATGGTGCTTTTAGTGAGCAATCCACTGGGACAAATTTAATTAACTTAATGTGTAGTCATTTATGTTTTTTAAGTATAAGTATACTTTTAAGCTCTTCAATTTTAGGGATTCACAATGACAGATGTATTGAATCCATACAATGCCCAGATGATAATAGCCCCTTTCTCATCATCGGTTGTCATTCCTTTTCAAAGAAAAAGAGAAAGAGTGTCCACAACAAAACCATAAGTGTTAAGAATAAAACTAAAACAGGTGCAAGAAAAGAAGCTCAAGGAATCACTCCCTGATGCGACGCAATAAGTGATTAAAATCAACAGACACACCAATGACACAACTTTTATTCCTAAATTTAGGAAAGGGGCTATGAATCGGTAACATCTGCCAGTTGCCCCGAGGGTTGTTCGCCTGTGAGGTGTCATTCTTTTTCGCCACACATTTTTTACATTTTTTCATTGATATTGAGTGTGGGTGGATATACTGTCTCAGTGGAGCATACATCAGTTGATTCTTAGTGGACGTGTTGAGTTGAATTCCTCCTGGAATCTCCTTCTTCATATACAAACAGCGGTTTGATTTGGACGGCATAGGCATAGATATAATACACCCGGCTACATATAGAGGGGGTATAGAACTGGATGTAGATATTGTACTTTTCCAGTTAATAGATGTTTAAACGCCTATTAGATAATTGCTAGCCAAGGTCCAGGGTATAGGGATTCTGTAGATTAATGCTTACATTTCCAACCATACTATTTTAGTCCTTTCCAAAACCCAGTGTAAATCCATTCACGTCTATACTAATATATTTTTCTGTTTCCTTCCAGTCTTATCTGTACTTATTTTTTTATTTTCCAAAGTCTTTCTTTATCTGTTCTTATTTACACATGTCTTTATGATTATTTTCCAGAGCTTATTTTACTATTATACTTACCCATACTGACACTATTCCTTCCTTTCCACATCTGTGTTTGGTTATATTCTCATTGATAATAAACATATTTTTACTTTCCAGAGCTCTCTTTAGGTATTCTCTTACCCATGCTACTACCACAATTCCTTTCCAGACCACAATTTCTTTATGATTGTGTCCAAATAATATGCCTTTATTTTGATGGTTCAGTTTACTTCATCCTTATCCATACACTAAAAACACCTGTTACTTTCCAGAGCATCTCCCTTACATTCCTATCCACAATACACTGTAATCGCTCTCAAGAACTCAGTTTACTTCCTTGTATATAAGCCCTCTTGTATTATTTTCATAACTCAGTTTGTTTCTGAAAATCATCAAAGTATTCTGTGTCTGTATATTCTGGGAGCTGTTTCATCACAAATAAACTGCTGAATAGGTGGGCAACCCTCGGTAATGTGATGGACTGCCCTGGGGGAATGGACAGACTGTCTACATCACATTAGTGGCCATGGTGGCCCACCTGATTCTAAAAACCCTTTATCACTTATTTAGTTTTTTACATCACTGGGTAGTTCCCTTTCTTCTTCACATACAACAGTTTGGCTATTCTCTTTTCGGGACATGGAAAGCGAAGAAAGGTGCCAAACATAAGTCTTTGTACTTTCATTTTCACCAATGTAACACACACAGGAGTTCTGTGTATAACTTTATTCAATTAAAGTATTTATTTATATTATTGTGCACTAAGGCTAATATGGGTCTACTCCCAAGCTTCCAACCATAAAGGGGCATCTTAATAATGATGACATAATATGTCTCAAAACCCAACAAGACACCACCAAGCAAAGGAAATTCCTACTGTTTATAATTGTTGCTGTGCTGGAGCGTCCAAATAGAACTGTTGTTCTTTCTTTTCGCTATAAGGGTGTGATCCAGTGAATGACGCCACAAGTTGTTATGTGCCAGAGTTAGGCCCATGTAGAAAAGCTGCGCATGTTCTTCCATTGCCCTCTTTTTGCACAGTAGCATTACAGCTGTGACCTTTTTCACATATTTCCGTGCGTGACAATGTTAGATTCGTTTTTCTGAAACTACTTTGTTTACACATCTGGCTTCGCATACCATTATCACGATTCCTCGAACACTAGGTACAAGGCCTCTATGCACAGTGTACAAATGTCTTTCTATCTTCATCCATGGGGCAACAGGGTTATTTACATATCCATAACATTGCTGATCTATACATACCTCGCAAGGATGCTTTTTATTATAAATAATAAGCATCTCAGAGGGTTAGCAGAGGAGGCACTTCAGCTGACACCGAGGGTCCCTGCATTCTGAGATTTCAACATGCAGCGGTCTAACATTTCCGTGACCGGTGTCAAGTCGTGACCAGGACGGGGTCCTACATTCTCTTCCGCCAGGTAATGGGGATTATTCTGTGGAGCGATTCTTGGCTCAACACCTACATACACTCTAGACATACATAGCGTAGGGGTTGCATAGTAGGAGTACGCCTGATTACTACCTTGCTTATATGCCTGCACATATACACTGTTTTAGCACCATGGTAGAACTGTATCTGCCATTTATTCGTTTGGTGCTTGTAAACACTTTAAACTGCTTCTGTCTACTGATTATCGCAGCACACGTATTTTATACTAGAATAACATTGGTTCAATAAATATATTGAAAACGTCCCATTGTGTATTCTTTGTATATTTTGCTGAGAAAAAAAAGAGCACGAGTGACTGAGCGGAAGGGTTCTGAACTGTTACCACGATCCCAGAAATGTCAGGGTAGTCAAGTTCAGGGGCTGCCAGAAACCATTCGCTCCCTGTTTGGGTTAGGGGGGCGTGTGGTGGCACTGGGAGCTAGCTGGTCTCTAGGTCAACATATCCTGTGGGGGTGCCCGGAATCAGTCTGGGCACCTCACCCAAAGTTCATGTTGTCCACAAACACGCAGGGCCCACAGATTACATGACAAAGTAGTCTCAAAACCCAAGGTGACATCATCAAAATAAGGAACATTCCGGAATGCCTATTGCTGGTGATTGTTAGAGATGCAAAACTAGCGTTCCTGTTCCGGGACCAGTACATGTGTGCCATTCTCCACTATACTATTTCAGCTATTTCTATCCGTGAGCATAGCAAATGCATGATAGCATAAGGTGAAGTGACCGTCCTCTTCTAGACTCCAATGTATTAGTGTATTTATTTTTCACTTTCCCCCAGGCATGTATGCAGTGTTTATTGAAATAGGTTGTGCACTATTAATAGTACTGTCTAGTCCAACAATCCAAATGTGTGGGAATGCCTCCATATTACGCAGTTACTAAGATAACTATGCCACAGGGTCTGTCCAAGATGATTGACACTGTGATAACTCCCTCCCCCGTTCTCACGCTATTGGGATACGTGGAACCGCTACAAGCGGCACACCGCAAATTTGTTGCTCTAGCCCTCCTAGTAGCTAAAAGGAGAGTTGCGTGTCGATGGGGCAGGGGCAGGGCCCCTAAATTCAAGGAATGGCTACACGACTTAACTTATTGCCAGGAACAATTAAACACATATTCTGAATTGTTGCCTCCTACTTCACGGCCCAGTGATATATGGGCCCCTTTGCGGTGCTACTTGTCCCAGGACAATGCTGTTAGTGATGAAAGACCTCCTAACTGAACCCCACCCCCCCTTCCCTTCACATCTGGATACTCCCACCACATACCCAGCTATTAGATATCATACGGTGGCCCGAGGTGATACCACAGCCACCTCAAGCTTCCCACTAGGGAGGAGGAGGATGGTGTTCCGGGTGGCCACTACGCCGTGCTACTGAGTGGCCTCACTATCAAACCCTTGTGTACGAGGTACATTCATTCTTGCAGCGCACTGTTGTTGTGGTGACTTCTTCTTGCAGATGATGCGACTGACTGAGTTTCGTCTTATTGGGTCACATACCCCACCTTATTGCATTATTGCAAGGACTAACAATGCTATTACGCTGCCATACTGTGATGTATATCCCGATGTTCTATATTTGTATCTGTGTTGACAACATGTCCTCATGTGTAACTGTAATGCACTCTTGGATGAAGGTTATCGATGTAAAACCCAAAAATAAAGTTTAAAAAAAAATACATTTACCTCTGCATTTTAGCTGGGGAAAATGTATACTACGAGCTCTGTGCAGGGTGGGTGTTGATGGAGGACATGGTGACAAGTAGCTAAGAGAAGGAAATGTAAGTTGGCAACTTCCCCTGCCAGAATAAAATTATTTCTGCTACAAAACAAAAAAAACTATGCCACAGGGTCTGGCCAGTTGCTTATTTGACCATGAGTTTAAAAGTTATCTTTTCTCTGTTAGCAAACAACCGTTAGCAGATGTGATTGTGCGGCAAGCAGACCAGATCGAGAATGTACCGCGCTGGTGAGTATCCCATCCTTTCAACGCTGGGCTAGGACTCTGCTCTTCCCACCTGGTGTCCTCGTTCACACCCTGCTAATCAAACACCTAACATTTTGTAGATCTTGGCTCTTACAAACTTTGATTCCACTATCCCATGTTTGGCCTTCGCAAGTGGGCTTCCACCCTCACAGCTAGACATTAACTCTGGTGGTGTTTTTGGACACTGTGAACCATATTTGGGTGTTGGTTCATGAGAAGGCCTTGGTTTTCAAGCATGGCGGCTCTGCACTTCGAATACTTTTATTGGCTGAGACATGGCACTGCATACATTATGGGGACTGTCCAATGGCAGGGCGAAGTAGCTCAGCGTTGCTTGTCCGGGACTTTGCTGAAAACACAATCAGGTTTAAGCTTTGGTAATGCTATTCGTACAAATCTGGCCTCATCCAATGGCTGAAACACATTCTCAGTGATATCCAGAATTTAATTGGTCAATATTTCTCAATTCTGAGCCTCATTAACCAATCACTGCGAAAGTCCAAGGTTGAACTGCGACACCTATATTATGGCCGTAGTAAGACTGCTACTCTTCCATTGACCGTCCCTAATAATAAGTGAGATATGGGCCAACTCACCTAACTGATTCTTTTACATTGCAAGATGAACCATAGCATGTCCACCCTGTCCTGTGTCATTACTGTTTCTCTCTTCCAGATCATCTATAGAATGCATACTTGTCCTAAGTAACTACTACAATCTTATTTCATACATCAATTAGGGTATATGGCTAGACTTTGCAAAGTTGTGAAGAATTTTCATTCACATTCACATTTTTATTTCAACTTTGCAATCCTCAAGACTATAAGAAGGCTTGCAAGCTTTGCGGAAAGAAAATAGCAGGTAATATGTATCATACAAAATAGCTGGGGTGCATCTTAAAAAGTAGGAACAATTACCACTTTAGCCATAGAATTCATGCAAGAAAACTTTATTTTTATTGGCAACATCTCTTTAAAGTGAATTTGGTAAACATAAAACCTATGCAGAGTTAGACGATTACTAACTCAGCGCGACATTGAAATGAGACTCAAAAAATGTACCTACCCCCTCTGTACGACTAGTTCATCCCACCCTACTCTAGCAATACTGATTCTTGGTCTAGATCCCACATTTCTAGACTGTTGCATTTACTCAGTACTAATCTGTGGCATAGTTCAGGTGTATGATGACCAATCTTATGAAAGAAACCACAGCTCTCTTTGCCCCTGTTTTATCGATTCATCATGGAATGGCCGTCTGATTATGTTTCGCACATAACATAACATAACACGTGTATTTGTCAAGCGCACGTTCACCCATAGGTCTCTTGGCGCTGAATAACAGATGTTTATTGTTACCCAACTCAATGGTACTCATTTTATCGACCTCAGATGGATGAAAGGCTGAGTGAACCCGCTTGGATTTGAACCTGTGACTATGAGATCGAACACAGGCCCCTGCAGTGGGTGCATTAGTCCACTGAGCCACCAGACCCGGTATCAAGCTAATTTACACATGTGGTCGGTAATAGTAAACTTAATCTGCTCAAAATAAACACCGCCATGCCAGACCATGGCTGTCATAGCGTACTCACCCTGGCCTAGTTTAACACTGCCAAATGGGGCATTAATAACAGCATTTCACTCTTGAATTCATTCAGTGGTGGGTACATGGGGCAATGTTAATGCTACTGAGGAATTACTGAGCTCTGCCTCTTCAACCCCTGGAACAACTGCTGAACCATTCCTGAGCACAGCCAGAGCATACCTGGCTTCTCAGAGAGTAACAGAGTGGAGCATTCCTGAGCATAGGTAGAACATACCTGGCCCTACAAGTGTAGCAAGGCCAAATTATTCCTGAGCATAGGGAGAGCATTCCTGGCCCTACTGAGGGCAACAGAGCCAAACCATTCCTGACCCCAGAGAGAGCATACATGGCCCTACTGAGGGTAACATAGAGAAACATTCCTAAGCATAGGCAGAACATTCCTAGCCCTACCAAGAGTAACATGCTTGATTAATTCCTTAACATAGGGAGAGAATAACTGGCCCTACTGAGGGCAACAGAGCCAAACCATTCCTGACCCCAGAGAGAGCCAACCTGGCCCTACTGAGGGTAACAGAGAGAAACATTCCTAAGCATAGGCAGAACATTCCTAGCCCTACCAAGAGTAACATGCTTGATTAATTCCTTAACATAGGGAGGGAATAACTGGCCCTACTGAGGGCAACAGAGCCAAACCATTCCTGACCCCAGAGAGAGCCTACCTGGCCCTACTGAGGGTAACATAGAGAAACATTCCTAAGCATAGGCAGAACATTCCTAGCCCTACCAAGAGTAACATGCTTGATTAATTCCTTAACATAGGGAGAGAATAACTGGCCCTACTGAGGGCAACAGAGCCAAACCATTCCTGACCCCAGAGAGAGCCTACCTGGCCCTACTGAGGGTAACAGAGAGAAACATTCCTAAGCATAGGCAGAACATTCCTAGCCCTACCAAGAGTAACATTCTTGATTAATTCCTTAACATAGGGAGAGAATAACTGGCCCTACTGAGGGCAACAGAGCCAAACCATTCCTGACCCCAGAGAGAGCCTACCTGGCCCTACTGAGGGTAACAGAGAGAAACATTCCTAAGCGTAGGCAGAACATTCCTAGCCCTACCAAGAGTAACATGCTTGATTAATTCCTTAACATAGGGAGAGAATAACTGGCCCTACTGAGGGCAACAGAGCCAAACCATTCCTGACCCCAGAGAGAGCCTACCTGGCCCTACTGAGGGTAACAGAGAGAAACATTCCTAAGCATAGGCAGAACATTCCTAGCCCTACCAAGAGTAACATACTTGATTCATTCCTTAGCATAGGGAGAGCATACCTGCCCTACCAATAGTAACATAGCTGAACCATTCCTGTGCATAGGCAAAGCATAATTGGCCCTACCAACAGTAACAGAGAGACATATTCCTAGGTGTAGGTAAAGCTTAACTGGCCCTTCAGTGAGTAGCAGAGGGAAACATTTCTAATCATAGGGAGAGCATACCTGGCCTTATCAAGAGTAACAAATCTGAACCATTCCTGAGCACAGCCAGATCATACCCGGTCGCATTGATGGTGAGGTAGCTTCTCAGGCGAGGGCTGCTCCACTGCTGAGCACATCAAGAACATTTTTGGACCTCCTGATGGTAACACAAATGATTCATTTGTTACCATACGCAGCTTGATCGATGGTGATATGGCCGATTTATTTCTGAGCCCGGCGGTAGCATAGCTGGCCTCCCAGTGGTGAGTCTGCTGTCCCATTCCTGAGCACATCAAGAGTTTACCAGGACCTTCCAAAGGTAAGACAGATGATTCATTTGTGGTCATACCCAGCCCAACCACTGGTAACGCAGCTGACGCATTCTGTTACACAAACTGAGCATCCATGGCCCTACTATTAGCGGCACTTGTCACACATTTCTGAGACTGCAGGGTTTTGCCATCTCTAAAAGTGGTTAGACAGCTGGTTCATTCTTGAACATATCCACCAATCCCAACACAGCTGCACCTTCTCCGAGCACGTCCAGAACACATGCGGCCCTACCAATCATAACACTGGTGCACCCTTCCAGTAATTGCACATAAAGAAAGGAATTCCTGAGCTTCACCAGAACCTGTCCCATATGACCAAGGTAAACAACTCATCTTGTCTTGGTTCTTGGTCAGAGAATGTCTGGTGTAACCCACAGTAAGAGCTAATCATTTCTTGAGATTAGCCAGAGCATGACTCATGTACCCCAGAACCACAACAAACCACCTACTGGTCACAACAAGAGCGTGTCCTCTATAATGCTCTACAACAACTAATAGATTCTTCAGTTTGGCCAGATCATGTCACATAGCACCCAAAGTAGCTCGGTCGGAACTTGTCGCCCTCAGTAACAGATAATCAATTCCTAAACTCCCACATAACCTACAGTTAACATCAAATCAGTTCTTCAGTATTGCTACAACATGCCTGTATAACCCATGAAAACAGCCAATCCATTCCTGAGCTCATATAGAGCATGTCCCATGGTAACAACTGCTCTGTTCCTCTAGTTGGTCAAAACATGTCCTGTATAACCCATGGTAATAGGTGGCTATTCCTCGGATCTTCCGCAACGTATCCTGTAGAACTCACAGTAATGGATAATCCATTCAAGAATTGGCCGAGGCATATCCGGCCAAATCTAAGGAAAGAGCAAATCTATTTCTGAGTGCGGCCGGAGCATGTCCCAGGAGGCGGTGGGGTGTTTAGCATGAGTGACGTCACCCAGAGGGTTGGATCAGAACAGCAAAGTTAGATTAAAACTCAAGACCCAACCCACCACACCATGTCCTCCGCCCCCACAAAATCTCTTGTACCAACCTCGATGCTCGTTGCCGTGGTTCCAGAAGCGATCCACCTTCACTGCATTAAGGATAATGATTGCAAATGCATCCACCTTCATGCATTTACATTTCTTCGCTTCAATTATGCCATTATTTCATTTAATGCATAGCTTGGATTTGAATAATTTGAACATCTGCTTCTGTGATTATTAAAATGGCTTTTTCAAGTTCGGCGCCTCGGTAGCGGTGTTACTGTTTCAGGGAAAAATTGTTGTCATAGCATAGTACTTACCACCTAATTTATTAGATGGCCCATGGTAATTATTGATAATTGATGATACGTGTCTTAATTTTGGAGCTCAACAAGCATTCTCCACATGTTACTATTTTCTCTTTTGAAGAAGACTTCATATGTCCGGCTACCAAGCGCAACACTGCGTCTACATGTCTTGGAAACCGCAGAAGAGTTACAGCAGCACGCGTGTTAAGAAGTAACGCGCTGATAGGTCAAGGAGGTTGCCTGTTGTATCCAAAAATCCACAGCTGCAATGACAGTTTCCCTGTTTCCCAAATCAAGTGCTCATGAACAAATTTCATAATCTCCCTTTGATTTCATTTCTTAAAATCCTAATAATTGTAAGCAGAGGATCTATAAAAGCTAATCTATACTACATGAAGAAACCGGTCTTCATATTTGTGTGTCTCCTGTCATTTTCCATCAAACACACATACTTTGATTCAACATCTCAAACTTTAGTTGTGAGAGCTGCTCAATTTGCACACTGCTGATTTGGGCTAGAAATGTGCCTAAGAATCAAAAAGACACCATCTGATATTTAAATTTCCGTTTTCAATTTTCATTATTCCATTTGACCGGTGAGCCTTATGATCATCATTGTATTTTTGGTTTCCATTTCTGTATTTTTCAGGTTTTAATTTTTTTAAATTATTTTCTATTTCAGCTGTCAAATAGTCTCTTATTCATTCCAAAATGAAGCACTTCCTGGGAGTGGAATGATACCTTACATAGCTAATAGCTTGCTGTACAAGGAATACTTTTATGGCAGGGGCCACAATTTATGCTATGTATATATTTTTTAATATTGTTATTTTCTTTTGAGAAAATATATCAGATAACGAAAACAAAAGGGGGTGCTTTTATACAATAGTTTAGGAACAACCATTTTTAATACCAATGTAACAATGAAATCTATAAATAGAGGTCTCCTGTGTCTGTACAGCATACACCCTGAAGACTGTCTGTATATAACAGCATCTATGTTATATAGGCACTGATTATCAATTTCCTATCCTGTCTTTCGTTACCAGGGTTCCTGCAAGATGCAAACCCCTATCCCAGGAAGTCCAGCTATAGACATAACATAATAACACATCCATTTGAAAAGAGCTCGTTCACCCATTTGGCTTTCTTGGTGCTAAATAACAGGTGTTTATTGTATATTCAAAAAACACACTTTTTTCCCCTTTTTCCGCTAATAATAGGTTTGCGAGATGCTCAATAAACAGATTAAAAAAAAATAGCAACACACTTTTGAGCTTTTGAGTGGGCGTTATGTGGAAATGTGGCACGCTCGCACTGCTGATGAGAAGTCGCTTGTCAGTCATCCGTGGTGACAGATTATAACAGGTTTTATGAAGCAGAGAACTGGAAAGGTTACAGCCCCGGGCGAGGTGGTCAATTAATCATTGATAATGTCCACAGGGAGAGCAGAGCCTGCTACGTGTAGGCCGCAGTCTTTCTTCTTTTTGAAAATGCTGCCGTCTGCCGATAACTCGTAGTGGTGAAATAATTAGAATCAGCAACAAAAATATTTGAGGTATTTCATTTGTTTTTTGAAAATATATATGACACTGTGGACCTGATTACGATCTTGGCGGACGGGTTACTCCATCACAACGGTGACGGATATCCTGTCCCCCGAAATATAAATCCTATAGGATATAATGTGATTTATATTTTGTGGGACGGATATCTCGTTCACTGAAATATAAATCCTATAGGATATCATGGGATGTATATTTCGGTGGACGGGATATCGGCTAGGATCGTAATCAGGCCCTCTGTTACAGAAATTAATTCAGGAGTTCTCAGCTAGAGAGGAGAAGTTCATGCCTTCATCAATGCTTTCACCTTGCTGTTGTATGTATAGTAGTACTTCTAACTTACTATAGCATGCAATTCACAAATTTACCAGTGGAAATCTCCACCTCCCCTTCTTTTCTATGGGGGTATCCTCACATATGTAAGTTTACTACTTAGGGCCCGATTACGATGTCGGATGGACCTGAGTCCGTCCGACATCATTTGGGAACTGGGCCAAACAACCTCCTGTTGGCAGTCCCAACCTAGCAATTAAAATGCAGCAAACACTGTTCGAACGCATTCCTATTCTTTCCAATGGGAGAATGCATTCCGACCGGAATGCATGCTCTCATTGTAAAGAGCTGATGTGCAGTTCGTCCCTGCACCCATGGCAGGCACCACCATCCGGATGCCTTGCACCCATGGGAGCCCTGCTGGCGGCCCACAAAGTCAGATTCCCGCCGCCTTTCTGGGTCAGAAAGGCCGGCACAGAAAGGCTGTTGGAATCTGCCATCGTAATCCCTGGGGCAGAAAGAGCAGTCCGAGGGATTACGGGAGGTTTTCCGAATGGCAGAGGGCCATTCAGAAATCTGGTTTGGATTCCTATCCGACCAACCCCATCAAAATGGGTCAGTCGGAATGGAATCCGAACTTTTGTTTTAACTATGCTCCTCTTTGTTGCATAAGAAGAGCAGAGCAAGGTATGAGGCCCTGGTTAGTTGTCATTGGTCTTGAGTCTTTTCTTTTTCTAAGGATTCTTTTTCTCTGTTTAAGGAATTATGAACATTTTGCATTCAAGGGCCTGATTTTGAGTAATGGAATGGAAGAGCCAGTTTGAGGTGGCTCAGGTGGCTGTGATCAGGGGCGGATATAACCTGGTGGTAGAGAATATTGCCTGCTCCACCCCAAGCCATTAGAGGCTGTCAGTGTGTTCATGGGGCAGGAGCTGGGCTGCCCTTGCCACCCAAGCTTAAATTGATTTTACTGGCTGGATTTTATGACCAACAAAATCAGGTCCATAGTACCCCCATCTGGAAAATTCAGGTGGGAACATCAGGACAGTTATAATTAGGTGGAGCTGTATCCCACTCTGGGATAAAGTGCCATTCAACTTGTAACCTGACTCAGAGTGGCTTTTCTCTCTTCTTAAACATTCCAGCTGATACACGTTTTTATTATTCTCATGCTAGTGTAAGGTTTTGTATTGTAATTGTATGTATGTAGCACTTTATACCCTTAAAGAGTCCCCAAGACATTACTGTCTATAAGTAGCACCTTAATCTAAGTGCGTTCAATAGGTGTAAAACTTTGTGTCTGTCATGTGGCCATCACACGTCATGTATGATAACACCTCATGGCCAAGAGTTGTACTCATATTCAATCAATCAATCAATCAAAGACATTTATAGAGCGCACTACTTACCCGGAGGGTCTCAAGGCGCTGGGGGGGGGGGGGGGGGGGTGCTGCTACTGCTCGAACAGCCAGGTCTTGAGCTTCTTCCTGAAGGAGAGGTGGTCTTGGGTCAGGCGCAGGTCGGTCGGGAGGGAGTTCCAGGTCTTGGCGGCCAGGTATGAGAAGGACCTTCCTCCTGTTGTCGTTCTTCGGATGCGGGGGACGGCGGCGAGGGCGTGTCTGGCTGATCGGAGATGGCGTTTGGGAGCGTAGAAGTTGATGCGGTTGTAGAGGTAGCTCGGGCCTTGATCGTGTAGGGCTTTGTGTGCGTGGGTGAGGAGACGGAAGGTGATTCTTTTGTTGACGGGGAGCCAATGCAGGTCTCTCAGATGTCCGGAGATGTGGCTGTGTCGTGAGATGTCGAGGATCAGTCTGGCTGAGGTGTTCTGGATCCGCTGGAGTCTCTTCTGGAGCTTGGCGGTGGTTCCGGCGTAGAGGGCGTTGCCGTAGTCCAGTCGGCTGGTGACGAGGGCCTGGGTGACCATCTTCCTGGTCTCGGTGGGGATCCACCGGAAGATCTTCCGTAGCATGCGCAGGATGTTGAAGCATGACGAGGAGACGGCGTTGACTTGTCTGGTCATGGAGAGGGAGGAGTCCAGTATGAAGCCCAGGTTGCGTGCGTGGTCTGTCGGTTTGGGTGCGGTGCCCAGGGCGGGGGGCCACCAGGAGTCGTCCCAGGCGGAGGGCGAGGAGCCCAGGATGAGGACTTCCGTCTTGTCTGAGTTCAGTTTCAGGCGGCTGGTCGTCATCCACTCGGCTACGTCTTTCATCCCTTCGTGAAGGTTGGCTCTGGCGGCGGCGGGGTCGTTGGTCAGGGAGAGGATCAGCTGGGTGTCGTCAGCGTAGGAGATGATGTTGAGGTTGTGTTGGCATGCGATGGCCGCGAGGGGGCTCATGTAGACGTTGAAGAGGGTGGGGCTCAGCGAGGATCCTTGAGGGACGCCGCAGATGACTTCGGTGGCCTCTGACTTGTACGGTGGTAGACGGACTCTCTGTGTTCTTCCGTCTAGGAAGGAGATGATCCATTCCAGTGCCTTCTCCTGGATTCCGACGTTGCTGAGGCGCTGCACTAGGGTGCGGTGGCAGACAGTGTCGAATGCCGCGGAGAGGTCTAGGAGGATGAGGGCCGCTGTTTCTCCGTTGTCCATCAGGGCTCGGATGTCATCGGTGGCAGCGATGAGGGCGGTCTCGGTGCTGTGGTTGGCTCGGAAGCCAGACTGTGAGGGGTCGAGGGATCCATTCGTCTCGAGGAAGGCGACCAGCTGTTTGTTGACGGTCTTCTCGATGACTTTGGCTGGAAACGGGAGGAGCGAGATGGGGCGGTAATTCTTGAGTTCGGTGGGGTCCGCTGTAGGTTTCTTTAGTAGGGCGCTGAGTTCGGCGTGCTTCCAGCTCTCCGGGAATGTGGCTGTGTTGAAGGAGGTGTTGATGATGTCCCGTAGGTGGGGTGCGATGACATCGTCGGCCTTGTTGAAGACGTGGTGAGGGCAGGGGTCGGTCGGAGATCCGGAGTGGATGGAGTTCATCATGCGGACGGTGTCTTCGGTGCTGATCGGGGTCCAGGCGCGGAGGGTGGTGGTGGGGGGCGGTGGTTCGTTCGTGGCGTGCGTCGGTTGAGTGCTGAAGCTGTTGTGTATGTCCGCGATCTTGTTGTGGAAGTAGGAGGCGAGGGAGTTGCAGAGGTCTTGCGATGGGGTGATGTCGTTGTTTCCGGCGTTGCGGTTGGAGAGCTCTTTCACGATGTTGAAGAGTTCCTTGCAGTTGTACGCGTTGTTGTCCAGCCGGTCCTTGAATGCAGTTTTCTTGGTGGCGCGGATTAGTTGGTGGTGCTTCCGGGTGGCAAGCTTGAGGGTGGTCATGTTGTCCGGTGTTGGTTCCCTTCTCCAGGCTTTCTCGAGGGCTCGGCAGTTCTTCTTGGAGCTCTTGAGTTCGTCGGTAAACCATGGGGCCTTCTTGCTGCTGGGTCTGCTGGGCGGGGTCCTTAGAGGGGCGAGTTCGTCCGCGCAGTTGCTGATCCACTTTGGGAGGTTGTCGGCGGCCTGGCTTGGGTTCGCTGAGCTGGCGGGAGGGTGCTGGCTCAGGGAAGCGGCGAGCTGGTCGGCTGTGATCTTGTTCCAGCTTCTTCGAGCAACCTGTTGCTGGTGGTGGTGGATCGTCGTTCTTCTGAAGGTGAAGTGGACGCAGCTGTGGTCTGTCCAGTGGAGTCCAGTGGCGTGGCTGAAGGCGATGTCTTCGCTGGATGAGAAGATGGCGTCGAGCGTGTGTCCGGCGAGGTGGGTGGGGGTGGACACCAGCTGCTTGAGTCCGAGGTTGTCGAGCAGGGTGATGGTGTTGCGGTCGTTGTTGTTCTCCAGGTGGAAGTTGATGTCCCCCAGGAGGATGTAGTCAGCGGAGGGGAGGGCATGCAGGCTGACGAAGTCGGCGATGTCCTCGGTGAATTGTGTGCGTGGTCCCGGGGGTCGGTAGATCAGGGTGCCTCTGAGGGTGGTCTTCGGGTCGGTGCGGATCTGGAAGTGTAGGTGTTCGGCGGTAGTCAGGGTGTCGTCGGTGTTGGTCGTGATGTGGATGGTGTCCCTGTGGATGATGGCGATGCCTCCTCCAGTCTGGTTGACGCGATCTCTCCGGGTGATCTTGTATCCCTCTGGGATGGCGATGGCGATGTCGGGCGCTGAGGAGTCGTTCATCCAGGTTTCCGTGAGGAAGGCAACGTCAGGAGCTGTGGTGTCGAGGAGGTTCCAGAGTTCGATGGCGTGTCTGTGGACGGAGCGGGTGTTGAGCAGGATGCACTTGAGGTGGACGCTGCTGGTGTTCGGCTTGACGAGTGCTGGTGCGAGGCAGATCCGGATGCAGGTGAACTTGCAGGTGTGGCAGCTGAAGGGTCCGTGGGTGCGTCTAGGGGTGGCTCGGTAGCATCCCGGGACTCGGCCGGTGTTGAGCGCGTTGAGGGTGGCGGCGTCGTAGGTCCGGCGGGTGGGCTGGTGTCTGCGGGGGCCAGGGATTCTGGCGCTGGGCGCGGTCCAGGCGCGGACGGGCGCAGACGGGCTTACCTTTGGCGCACCTTCGGCGCTCAATCGGTGCTCCCGCTGCGCGCGTCCGCTGCGCGGTCGCTGAGGGGGCGTCATAAGAAGGGAGCAGTGAGGGCGGGTCAGCTGGGAGGCGGGAGCGTCTTAGCCAATCGGCTGGCAGGGGGGCGGGTCTGCAGGCAGCGGCGGCGGGAAAACCGGGTGCGGGCTTCTCTGGCGGCCCTGCGGCGGCTGGGGCGCCGGGAGCAGGCGACGATGGAGATCGGGTGGCACAGGCAGCAGGAGGGCGCAGGAGCAGGAGCGAGGATCGTGGGGCGACCAGGCCGGTGAGGGCGCAGTGGTTGCTCCTGAACGGGAGTAGAGGGTCCCCTTAAGAAGGGAGCAGTGAGGGCGGGTCAGCTGGGAGGCGGGAGCGTCTTAGCCAATCGGCTGGCGGGGGGGGCGGGTCTGCAGGCAGCGGCGGCGGGAAAACCGGGTGCGGGCTTCTCTGGCGGCCCTGCGGCGGCTGGGGCGCCGGGAGCAGGCGACGATGGAGATCGGGCGGCACAGGCAGCAGGAGGGCGCAGGAGCAGGAGCGAGGATCGTGGGGCGACCAGGCCGGTGAGGGCGCAGTGGTTTGCTGCTCCTATGAGTGAGTTGGAAAGAAAAAAATGGGTGTGGGTCAGTATACTTAGTTGGACGGATGGATAGGATGGTGTGAGTGCATTGCAGCCTGTGTTTTGGTGTCGTGGGTGTGTAGTAGCGACTGTTCTGGATAGTATCACGGCAATCTAGTACCCACACATACACATGAACATTAGAGGAAGTGTCAGAATAGACATAGGCATGCATGCACTCACCTACCCTCTCTGGTGATGTGTGTGTGCATATAGTTAATGCAGTTGACTATGCTAACTCTTTGAGGCGCTATGAAGACTTAAGTTAAGAAAGGCCAAAAAATGTGCTGCAACATATTTGCAACTTGAGTAGCTTCAGTGTGGTTAAATTGTTGTGAAAGTTGTCTGAGTCGCGTAAGCGAGGAGGGGTATTTGGATGTCAACAAAGAGGAGGGGACCTTGCCTACGTTGAAGAAGGAATAACGGATGCACCTTACTGTGAATAGTGCCTTGCAGCAGTCTTTGATTACAAACAACAATATCTCAACTGGTATTATTTGCGAGACTAGTAGGTAAGCATGCACAAAACATTGCAAGAAAGAAAGGCAGGGAGGCTCATGGTTTAGTTAAACGTGCCAAAAAAGGCATCATATATTGAATAGACGCAGGAGGGAACAAGAACTGAAAAGGTACAGGCAGATTTGGGACAGTTATTACAGCACTGTAAGCAATAAATAAGTGAGTAACCTGATGAACCATGTGCACACAAGTGCTCGTGAGACTCTAGGTGGATGGCACAGGACGTCTTAAACGCAGCAGGCTCGCCCCCGGCTTCATTGCTGACCTGTCTCCAGCCGATCGCACCCGATGGCCACCTGCGGATTGGGGCTCCAACCCTGGTTTCCAGCTGGAGCCCTGCCTATGCCTTGGCCCACTTAGAACATTTATCACTACGTTCCTGCATTTCCTGGTCTACTTCAACTTCGGGTAAGCCCCTACCTCCCTTCTAGAGCTGGGCTGACGGGCTTGCTTTCCGCGCTTGATTGCCACACCTGCATTTCGCCACTGACCGGACTCCTCCTTGTTTAGGGGTCACTTGTGAGTGCAATCACTCCTCCCCTATTGATACCCGACGGGGCTCCAACACACCTTTGACTGCCATATGAGCTTGGTCCAATCCCCACCCCTGCTACCGAGGTTAAAAATCTAGGGGTCTGGCTTGATTCCAAACTTAGTTTTGTCACTCATACAAAAAAAAGTTGCTGCCACGTGTTTCGGGACTCTTCGTAGGCTCAGATCCATTTTTAAATTCTTTGATGCTCCTACCAGACAGCTTATAGTACAAGCTACGATTCTGTCTAGGTTGGATTACGCGAGCTCTCTTTTTCTTGGAGCTAATCAGGCTCAACTTTCTAGACTTCAGCGCGTTCAGAACGCTGCCGCCAGGGCTCTGGTAGGCCTACCAAGATTCTGTTCGGCCAAAAAAACTATTCATAAGCTCCATTGGCTTCCTGTTGCTCAGAGAATTAAGTTTAAGTCTCTTTGCCTCTCGTTTAAAATCCTGAAACACTCTTCCCCTCAGATTCTGGAGCATCTCATCTCTCCATATGTGCCCACACGGTCACTGAGGTCCTCAGGATTACATCTGGCTACAGTTCCGCGCTTCAAGAGGTCTAGGACCGGCGGCCGCTCCTTTAGAGTGCTTGCTGCTAGGCTATGGAATTCTCTTCCCGTCCATATCCGTGCGATTGACGGACTCTTGGCCTTCAGGAAGGCTGTTAAAACTTTCCTCTTTCCTTTGGATTTCTAGTGTTGTTGTGTTTATGTCCCTGGTATTGCTTCTGTCCGGTTTTCTGTCCTATTAGCCCCAGGACGCCCCTTTGCTGGGGCATCTGTGCGCTCTACAAATCCGGATAACATAACATAACATAACATATCCTGCTTGATCAACTCTCACCAATTCCTCGCAGCCTTTCGCCTGACACCCTTGGTGGCATCTCCCTTGGGCACAAGTCTCACTGGCCCACCTACACTTTCCTCCTCATCCCTGATACCTCCATCTCACCGCGCCCAGCACCCTTCATTCGGTAACCTGGTCCTGATGATGATCCTAATCTACATGGAGTGAAACGTCATCGACATCCCAGCGCAACTTGTGGCACAATATACTCTGGTTCACTAAAATGCCTAACTTTGTATTAATTATTGTAAATACCTGTGAACCTCAATTACTCTGTATTTATTGTCACATTCCCACTTGCGCCGTATAGCGCTGTTCACTTGTTACCTGCGCCGTCCATCTAGAGTGTCACGAGCACTTGTGTGCACATAGTTCGTCGAGTTACTCACGTATTCGAGTTACTCACGTATTTATTGCTTACAGGGCTGTAATAACTGTCCCCAATCTGTCTGTACCTTTTCAGTTCTTGTTTCCTCTCGCGTTTATGCAATATATGTTGCCTTTGGCACGTTTAACTAATTCATGAGTCTCCCTGCCTTCCTTTCTTGCAATGTTTTGTGCATGCTTACCTACTAGTCTCACAAATAATACCAGTTGGGATATTGTTGTTTATATACTCCACTTCACCCAGATCTCAGCTTGGTCTATGGGTTCACTCCTGTTGCTTTTACGTTGAAGCAGTCTTTGATCATTGAGCCAAATCGACATGATGGCTGGCATAATTTGATGTAAAATCAATTTTGAACAGTTTCCTTGTTTGACAAGTGTTATGAAGGGATGTATGTCGTTACTACGCATGCATTTACAACGCATGCCTTTACGACGCAACTTTTACAACGCAAGTCGTTACAACGACTTGCGTTGGGGGGGCGCTGGATAGTGAATAGTTTAATTTACTATTCCAACTCCAGTCCCCGTGGATAGTGGGGAAGGAGTTGGATAGTAACTTAAACTATTCCCTATCCTGGAGCGCCCACCAGCGCAAGTCGTCGTAACGACTTGCGTTGTAAAAGTTGCGTCGTAAAGGCACAGCGTTGTATAAGTTGCGTAGTAAACGCTGTTTCACGTTATGAAGGCACCCGCTAGAGAACTTAGCCACTGAGTCAGGGGAGAAGCTGTTGCTAATGTCTACTCACATAATTTGCTTACTTTTAGAGAAAAAAAAATTGTAAATTTAATATATGTTTTCTGAGAGCGTTACATGTATTGGCTGTGGTTGGGTGTGTGATAAATGTTGCAATTAAAAAAAAAAAGTTTTATATTTGTATGCTTCAGAGATTTCATGGAATACACTTTATTTGGAGAAAAAAAACCTCCATAAACCAAAAAACCCTCCATAAACCAACTTTCATGAGACCAGAAATACATCTGGGACAAGCCCTAAGCGAAACATGTGTCAGACGCAGGTTCAGGAAGATTGTGATTGATAAGTAAAACATTTGTTTCGAGTGTTTCTTGAAGTGTGGTTTGCATAATTCGTGCCTTCCTTCTAAAGCCTCCTCTCTTTTACAACCTCGCCTTCTCTTGCCGAACACAAAATGAGCACCCCCCGCCAAGTTCTCGACTATCATTCAAGTCATCTCCTTCCGAGGAAGAAAATAGGGCACGCGAGCATATTTTCTTGCTCCGTCTCCATAATTGTACGAGATGGAGAACATATTTGAATCTTTAAATTTGCCATTCTCCTGCGGAACATGAACCTTTTTATTCATCTCACAACGTGCTCGCGTGTCAGGATGAGTTATGTCAGCCGCTTCCTGGGTACCGCGCCTGGGGCTTCAGCGGGCCTCCAAGGGGGCTTATTAACTGAGAAATAATTCAGGATCAGCCTGAAACCGATGAGCAATTGATGGCGGGATTGTCAGAGGGAAGCGTTTTGTCAGCCGAAATTGGCTGCGCGTGTTCGCACGTCCCCCTCCGCGGGTTTGCCGTATTCTTCCTCTAAGATAGAAAAGAGTCCTTCTCATTCAGCACCATATAGGCCGGATGAATGGCTGTGTATCCCCGGGAGAAATTAAAGGGGTTGCATTCTGAAGTGCTGTGGCAGACAAGGACAAGCCCATTCCAATAGTGTATTAGCAAATTTGCAAATTTTAAATATTATTCTACAAAAATTTCATAAAGGTGTATATATATATATATATATAGGTAAGGTATTTATTTATAGGTAAGTATATATTTACTCTTCTTAACACCACATCTCCTTGCCTTCATTTTATATATCCACAGTCCCAAAAAGAAAGCTGGAAAGGAAAGCTCATTCGTCCTGTCACATTTGTTTACTTTTTGAGTTTAGATACTCAAGCTGTCCTTGAATCTGTGTTTGACGATGCAGGGACCAAATTCTACACAAGTATTACCCTATAAAGTCCACCGGTTCGTGTTTGTAAGGCCGTTATCTAAACAACTACCAAACGGATTTACACTAGGTCATTAAAAGCATGCTATCTGTGTAAATTTCTACATTCGTATCATTGGTGTAAATCCATTTACCTTTTTTTGCTGTAGTAGCGAGCAAACTTTTCTAATAGCATTTCATAATGCTATATTAGCTTTTCTACGTTTTCCCCTGTATTAAATTGCATGCCCTAAGCTACATATACTAACAGAGTGGCACATTTTGTGTAGATCCATCCAAGGTATGTATAAGTGGAGTGACGAACATTGCAACAATGCTTATCAACATATGTATGCCTACACAGTATTGTGGAATTCAATATTCTGGACATAATTTTGTTGTAGGACAATATGTTTGTTTTTGGTACTCTCACATAGAACCGTTTCATGTATATTTAGGGGGGCTATGCACTCGAAAGACCCAAACAACTCAATTCTACCCTGAAGGACTTTGTTAGATGTCCTTTGCTTCTCAGAATAAGGCCTGGGCGTAGTTCGCGTAGTTTTGCTATCCGGAACTCTGCGAAGTTACAAAACAACTCTGCGAAGTTCTGCGAGTGGCGGAGTGCAGTGCGAACTACAGTTTGTGCTGGTATTCCTGTCGCTCGGGTAGAAATTCTACCCGAGCGGCAGCTCGCAAACTTACCGTTCGCAATTGCAAATTTACTGTTCGAGATGGCTAGCGGGGAAAAAACTCAGCTGCACTTCGCGAAGCGGAGTTTTCTGCACTCTGTGAGCTCCGCGGAGTGCAGAAAACTTCGTGAATGGGGCGAAGTTCACCGCCCAGGCCTACTCAGAATGAGATCAGGAGATGGACACTCCTTGAAATAGTAAAAAAAAAAATTGATTACAAAGAACAATAGCCCTCGATTTTTGACATAAACACTCTTTCTTACAAATCATGAGTATGATACATAGGTCAAAGTCACATTCATGGAGGGTGGATTTTCAATATGATGACTTTTGGGGAATGTGAGGAGAATAAGTGGCAACTTAAAACACAACTTCATAGCATAACCGTAGAGATCATTTTATAGGCGGGTGAGCATACAGATGTGTCTTCTGAGCAATCTAAATGATTGTTGTGAAAATTATGTTTCTGAGACCGGGAGGGTATGTGTTCCAGTGATGGAGCAGAGTAAATTGAATTAGAGGAAGCCAACATGAAAGAGAAGGTGAGAGAATGCAGAGTACCCGGCTCGACTGTGGCTGTAATTGGATAGGGTCTAAGCCGTGTGGCGAATAAGTCACCAGAAGCCGTGAACACCTTGGTTAGTAGTCTAAATTGGGCAGGGGTGCAGGGTGGCAGAGATGGACAAAAATGATTACATGGGTGGAGATGTTGCTAACTTTATCTTTGGGTGATAATGCACATTTTGGAAAACCTGCAAGAGGAACTTGGGTCTGCCAGGTGTGAGGCTTGAGTAAACTTTAGGATTATTGATTATAAAGAAATCATGTTACTTGTGAGAGCTGAACAATTCCCAGAGTTTTGTAGTAATTCGGCTTAGAGAGGGAATATGAGCGAGACCGAGGTTACCTAATAATACTAGTTGTTGTGATTCTCTTTTCTTTCTCTGGGAAGTTATCTATTTTTGTCTAGGGCTGGGAACCCTTTTGGGTAATTATGTACTATATCAGACTTCATAATATGAATTATTATTTTGATGAAAATTATAATAACAGATTTGATAGAGAGGGATCGAAAGAGGGAATAATGTGTATTATTTTTCTTTCAAAAAAGTGCAACAAAGGGTCCTCCTCCGCTTGAGACTTTTAGTGATCTAAATAAGAATACAAGGTGATGGGAAAGAAAGAAGACAATTGGGGTGTCATATGCATAGAGGCTATAGCAAAACATCTAAGAGGATATAGAGACATCCAGCAATGAGGTGTCCAACAGGAAAGAACATGGACAAACATTGAAGGCTTGAGTGTTGCCTACTTGGAGGTTCGCGGGTGAAAGCTGAGAGGAGAACCTTAGGGCTGAAAATGAATCCATGGATGAATAAAACTGAAACCTTGATTAGCCATGCCGGTGACACGGAGAGATAGGATGGACGTTGGAGGATGCCAGGCGTGAAAAAACAGGTCCAGGAGAATTTATATGAAGCATGGAGTGTTACAGTGAGCAGAGGTGGGATATTTGGTGGCCTGCAGGAGGGTAGGTTCAACATCAACGAGAAGGTTTGAAGGTTGACTAGAAGGGCAGGAGAATGCTATTATGGAGGAGTAACTCGAAATTTGGAGCACCTCAGACCAGAAATGTTTGGAACTCGTGGAAAAATGACGATTTTGGTGCTCTTCCTGCCCTGACTTCAAGGTTATTTGTAAAGACATATGTTGCAGTGAGATAAACTGTTGTGGCGGAGCTGTAAGACAGCTGCCTGCAGTGGGTTTAACTTAGAGCCAGGGCCTTAGGAACACAGCACGCTCTAAAATCTTAGAGATTAGCATGTAAGATAATTCCATAAATTTGGAGGGGCCACTCACGTGGTAGCCTGGCCATGCTGAGTGCATCAGACATACGTGGCTACCTTTAGCGGTGTTCTGTTACCAGACTTGGGGCATGGGAGAGTTGCACGAGTATACACTACCATTAGAGCTGAAAGCCAACCCCAGGCTGGCCACACAAAGACCTTGCAAAAGTTATTATAAAATACTACACAACTGTATTGGATCCTAACATCATTAGCTAGAGTAGGACTAACCTAATATTCAAATTCCTGCATATGTAAAGAAGAGGCTGGCACGCTGAGCCACCTTGTGGGATCCTACCGGTTTTTCACTGGCTGTTGGTCGGCGCTATGGGAAACTCTAGCTCAGCATGGTGTCCTGCTCCTCCAACCATTCCAACCTTCAGTCAAGCTCTTTTCCATGACCTCTTATACATGCCTGATGTCCCCCAGCGGTGATGGCTGACCACTGCTTTGACAGACCTGAATCCACCACCAGTAGAAAACTGCCACCGTCCCAACACATTCGGATTGGTCAACTGAAATATTTTGTTTTGCCTTCTTAGAGGAAATCATCTACAGACTATAGGATCCAATTGATCTCTGTAACAAGATATTGAACCCACTATTAGGTAACCGGAAAAAAAAACATTCTGGAAGATGACGGCGTCAACCTTAACAGCTCTGGTGTCCGGCGGGAGCGTGGTCCCCAACCTGCTCTTTTTAGACAAAACAGAATCCTTCTCATCAAGAAAGAGCCGGCACTCTCAGCTGCTGTGCTCCAACGAAAGGTTTATTGGCTGAAGCTTCTACGCGTTTCGGTCCAGGCAGGACCTTGCTCAAGGTTACGGGCTCATATCCGCCAATGTTATTTAAACGTGATCAAATGACACTCAATGAAAGTGATTAAACAGAAACAAAGGACCCATGTACACACGTTTTCTTACATTTACATGGCGGCCATCGAATCCTAGCTAACTGTGTTACATATATCATAGCCTGATGTATTGATAGTGTTGCCCATCGTCTCTCTTTTATACTAGACACCAGAACCATATGCAATGTCTGTAATACGGCTCACCACTTATATGATATTTCAAATAGGGAAAAGTAAATTTGTACTATATATTTTTCTACTTCATGGACCTCTTCTTACCACATTTTTATATCTATGTATGTAATCTTGCAAAATCCAAATGACATCGAACCTGGTTGTGCCAAAATGGGTTTGTTTATTTTGGGTTTCGCTTTGAGGTCACAAAGAAATAATAAAACCGATTATTCTAAACTCTACTCGTATACTACTATCCATACATATACGGTTTACTAGTGAGTCACAAATGTTATAGTATAGTAATTCCAATGATTGAACAATAAGTAAGAGACAGTATATTGCCATGAACCAACATATTAATGTCTGCATGAGAATGATTGATAGTAAATGAATTTCTAAAAAACTACATTGTAAAAAAACTGCACTGGAGTCTGCATATCTTGACATCTGAGATGCTGCTATTTGTGGGAAACATCCTTAACATCGCCGTCAGTACACCGCGATGCTGTTACATCGCGGTTGTTACAACGACCGCGATGTAACCACGCTATGCCATTACAACGCAAGTCTTTACATCGACTTGCGCTAGATGGCGTGCTCACATTACAAATAGTGTAGTTTACTATCCCAACACCTTCCCTACTGTTAAGTGGACTGGAGTTGGAATAGAAAATTGCACTTTTCTAATGTTAGCACGCCACCTAGCGCAAGTCGATGTAAAGACTTGCGTTTTAATGGCATACAGTGATAACATTGCAGTCGTTGAAACGAGCGCGATGTAACGGCACGCGTTGTACTGACTCGCGTTGTTACGTCATACATCCACTATCTGTATACGTTTACTGCCTAGACTTTCCTATGACGAGTCAAATTTGGACAGCTAAGAAATATTGTTTAGAAGCCAATTGGTAAAATCAATCAGACCACTGCACAGAAAACTAAAAACCTGTTTTTATCCAATTTCAAGTTTTACTTCCATGAGGCTTGGGGCAAGTAGATCTTTTTAACGCCAGCCTACACAAACCATTCGTCTGATTTAGCATCCCGGTTGACAGCAAACAAGAAGCGCGGTAAACATGGAATACATGCAGATTATCTGACCCTGAAGGAAGGGTTGAGACAGCCGAAGACCTAATTAAGCACCAACCCTAATTAGATTGCACGTAAATACATCTCCTACACGTTTCTCATTTCTGGTAGACATCAAGTGATCTTCAGCTAATGGCTGAATCAGGATCAGTTAATGAATTACCATAAACAGATCAATGCCAAGGAGTTCTCGTTTGTGTACAGATAGGAAAAAGTATTTATATCGCAGATTCCATCTGTTGAAGCGACACAATTTATGCAAATGCCCAATTAAATGCTGAACAATGACCCTGCTTTGAGGCTGGTAAAATCCATGCAAATAATTAAGTTTCAGGGAGTGAACTGTGTTCCATAAAAATCAGTGATTTACTTGTTTAATTCCGGCTATTTCATTTTAATTAAAAAAATTACCAATATTTGCTCACAAATTCACTCGCTCAACGGCATAGTCACACACTCACCTAATGATGCTCAAAGTTTTTACTCCACAAAATGTGTGTATTACTTTTTTGAAAATTGTTCAGTCTTGCGTTTTGCAGAATGAACATTTCAGGAAAAATCCTCTTTTTTTCAGAAGATTTCTCTCCTGAAAAATAGTGTGTGTGGGAAAAGGCTTGCCCTTCATTGATTTTTTTGTGATGAAACTAGATTTTTAAACTTCTCCCAAGTGAGACGTTTTTAAGCTTCGGAAAATTCTGAATGTGACATTTTAATTTGCCCCTTCACTACTTCACAGTCAGCTTTTGATATTTTTTCCACCCTGGTATATACTGAGTGCTATAAAAAACACATCACCCGTTAATTTTAGGGGTGGGAGGAAGTCTCGTAAGGGCCTTTCGTGGAGAGGCACGGAGATTGAACCAATCTCCGTGCCTCTCCGCATATTTCCGTTACGCGACGCCCGCCCGCCTTATTAAATTATATGTAAAAGCCTAAAATTAAACTTAAATAAAACTTACCTTACTGCGGCCGCATCCTTGCCCATCGCGGCTTCATCTGGAAACTGCGCATGCGCATTCCTCGCCAGGACTGTGCGTGAGCAGGCTCCCGCGCATGCCCAGTTTCCAGATGAAGCCGCGATGGGCAAGGATGCAGCCGCAGTAAGGTAAGTTTTATTTAAGTTTAATTTTAGGCTTTTACATATAATTTAATAAGCTGGGCGGCCAACTTCCGTTCCGCCCCCGAATGTGTGGAGATTTGCCGCAAATTTCCGCCTACTTTGCGCAAGGCCATAAGGGCAAATCTCCGCAGATTCCGTGGGCGTAACTGAGATGTCCGCCCACCCCTAGTTAATTTTCGACAGGTCAACCCTGACGTAATTTAAAGCGAAAAAAATGACCACAAGATACAGGGACATGGAGATCTCGGTCTTTAAGCGCCAAAATCCTCACATTATGCCCCATTTTAGAGAGAAAACTTTTAATAGGTGCAATTTATTGCCTTGGATAAAAAACAACACCGCATAATCATTATTTATTAGGCTTCCTAGATACCACCCCTAAAACAGAGCCAATGCTGGCTTTGCATTATGTGAATTGATAAATGTTTTTCAGAAAAAGAATGTGCACTCAGAGTCCTAGCATGGTGCTGTTCTGCCTGCTCCCTTTCACAAAACTGTGCTGCGTTGGCTGAATTCCTTGTAAACTTGTTACAAAGAATATATTTTATTTACTTATGGAGTTTTATATAGTGCAAACATGACCCTTTCTGCAGTCAGAGCACTGTACACCCAGAAAAATAAACCAATATGAGTATACAAATGTGTGGGGACCTCAAAGTGAGTGTAAGGATGGACGAAGGTTGACGTACGTCGTCTTGGTTCGGAATAGGCATTAACAAATATGTGGACTGCGATCGGAAAAGTTGCATCTTCATTGGGGAAGGAATAGGATCCATAGTAGTTGTTTTACTCTTCGTTTGAGTAAGGCAGTTGTGGGGTTGGTTCTGGTCTCAGGAGAAAGTGAGTTCAAAATTTGGGTGGCAATTCTGGAGAAGGAGCGATTGTAGATTTTCGTTTTTGAATTTGTAGGTCTTCAGTAGAAGGGAGCCCCGTGCTGCTTAAAGTTCTGTTCTCGCCTGGTAGGACTATTTTCTTGGCCAGGCAAGTTGGATTCTTGTGGTGAATAGCTTTATGTGTCAGGAAAACAATTTTCAGCTGGATATTTGCCTCATAGGGTAGTCAGTTCAGTGTCTTGAGATCAGGGGTGATGTGGTCACTGTTTTTGGGGAGGTAATGAGTCGAACTGCCGCATTAAAAGTTGCCTACACTGGTGCCAGTTTTGCTTTTGATAGACCCGCGAGGGTGGCACTACCGTAATCTAGTTTGGAGATCACTAGCGCTTGTGCTGCTGTCTTGAGGTCTGCAGCCAGGATGAAAGGTTTTAATTTCCTTAGTAACTGCAGTTGGTGGTTGGCCCCTCTGGTGGTGGCGCTGATGTATTCCTGCAGAGAGAGCTGACTGTCCAGGATTATTCCCAGCGACTTTGGTGAGGTTATGATGTGTGGGGTACAGTTCAGGGCTGTTAGATCGGCGAGCCATTCTTTGAAGCTCAGAGTGTGGGTGGAGAGGTTAGGTGGAATCCAATTTTGAGGGCGTTAAGTTTCAGGTGGTTGAGTGTGAGCCAGTGTTGGGTTTTCGTCAGTGTGTTAAGGATGCTGATAGCTTCTGGGGTGTCAAGTTTAGATAGAGTTGCGTATCATCTGCATACATATGGTATGAGATGTTGGAGAGTTGGAGGATTTTAGTCAGAGGTTCCATGAGTAGGTTGAAAGGGTTGGGGATAGTGAGGAGCCCTGAGGGACGCCACTCGTGACTAGCAACTGGATGGATAGGGCGTGGTTGAGCATAATTCTTTGAGTTCTGTTGTGTAAAAATTAGAAGAACCAGTGTTGCACCGTACCCAATAGACGCAATCTGCATTCTAAGAGATTCAAGAGGTTCTCATGCTTGACGGTGTAAAACGCAGCAGACAGATCAACCAGGATTAATAGACAGGATTCCTTCTGGTCGGATCACTGAAATAATATCGAGGGACAGAATATCGACCATCAAAAATATCGTTGACAAAATATCGACAGTCAAAATATCGAGTTTCTATCTACAAACAGGTAAGTACAAAAATATCGAGTTAAAAATATCGTTTACAAAAATATAGTTGTAAAAAATATCGTATTTACTAAAAACAGTGTTAAATTAAATTAATATTAATAATTAATTAGTAAAATGTACTTAAAATTACTTAAATTAGCTTATAATAATTAAATAATTAATGAAAGTTAAATACATATTTTTTTATTTCATATTTATTAAAACATATATATAGTAACAAAATATAATAAAATAATACCCAAAAACTGAAAACTGACCCTGAACCCTAAAAATACCCCTTTACCCAAAAACCCAAAACTGACCCTGAACCCTAAAAATACCCCTTTACCCAAAAACTGAAAACTGACCCTAAACCCTAAAAATACCCCTTTACCCAAAAACTGAAAACTGACCCTGAACCCTAAAAATACCCCTTTACCCAAAAACTGAAAACTGACCCTGAACCCTAAAAATACCCCTTTACCCAAAAACTGAAAACTGACCCTAAACCCTAAAAATACCCCTTTACCCAAAAACTGAAAACTGACCCTGAACCCTAAAAATACCCCTTTACCCAAAAACTGAAAACTGACCCTGAACCCTAAAAATACCCCTTTACCCAAAAACTGAAAACTGACCCTGAACCCTAAAAATACCCCTTTACCCAAAAACTGAACACTGACCCGGAACCCTAAAAATACCCCTTTACCCAAAAACCCAAAACTGACCCTGAACCCTAAAAATAAAAACGTTTTTTTTACTATCTATATTATATACTTACATATTTCACTGTCTATATTATTTACAGTCGATATTACTTCACTTACCTTAAAAAACGATATTTTGGCTGTCGATATTCTGTCCTGTCGATATTTTGTCCAAACGATATTTTTGACTCGATATTCTGTCCAAACGATATTTCGGAGTCGATATTATGTCTGTGCACCCTTCTGGTCGAGAGGTCTCAGGGCATCATCAACGATACGGACCAGGGCAGTTTCGGTACTGTGACCCGGCCTGAAACCTGATTGGTTTTGGTCGAGGAGTTGGAATTGGAATTGCTTTATGTGATTATAAAGCTGTTGATGGACGCCTTTTTTCAGTTGCTTTGCCAGAGTTGGGATGTTGTTAATAGGGTGTTAGTTATTGGGCTCTGACTGGTCAGCACTGGGGTTTTTTACAATATGGGTAACCTGGACACTTTTCAGATGTGTTAATTTGCTTGGTTTTTTCGTTAAAGAAGGAGGAAAATACATCACAACTGGGTGGGGTTAAAATCATAGAAGAAAAAAGAGGATTGGGTTTCCTGTTGGTTTGATTTTTGACAAGTTCAAACAGCTTTTTGGGACGATTTTCACCCTTGCCAAGTTGCAGTTTGAAGAAAGATGCTTTAGATTTTCTGACATGCCTGTTGTAAGCTTTCCTTCTTAGTTTCAGTAAATGGAGATTGGTTGGAGAGACTCACCATGTTCTTTCTGTTGCCCTTTGTGTATGGCGTTCACTATTAAGGCTGTAGTGGAACCAAGGGTTGGATTTTTTACCCTTCATTCTTTTCAGATGTTTGGGCGCAATGGCGTTGATGATTTCAGACATGGAGTTGGTGAGGTCTTGTGTGTCTGAGATGTTAGTGGTGGCGGTAGACTGTTGTTACTAAGGGTAGCTAGTGTGTGTGGTGTGTGGGTTGATGTTTCTCTTGTCTCTGGTCTAACATTTGCCTTTCGCTGGTTGGCCTTTAAAGATAACTACCTTTCCTGCTATGGAGAATAGTATGCAGTGGTGGTCTGACAAGTCACATGGTAGGTTAGATTCCATGTCAAGAAAGCTTTATGTGGCACAAATTGTGTGAACCATAAAAGCAATAAATTAATACATTAATATATTACAACATAGTTAAGTACATGCATCTCATAAAACCAAAATTCACACAGTGCCAAGACAGTTAAAACAGAACATAAACTAGATTTAAAAAATACAACGGGATACTCACTTCACACACATTTGCACCAAATTCATGCAATAGCCATTACAGTTAAAATTTAAATCATCTTAACACTATTTGAATGTAACCGTTAAAGCACTAAAGGTAGGGACAGCAAAATAGAGCGTGGGATAAAATTTAGCACCTTAACCTTTTTACGTAATTCTATTGCCTGAATCATCTATTTGAGCTCTAATAAGAATTACCCTGGAGAGAAACAGGGCTACCCTATAACATACTGTCAAGTCCACTAGTTCATACCAAAGTTTAAAAGCCTCCTGATGATGAATAATTCCTTATTGTAGGAAGAGGGGTATTAGGAAGGGATTTCCTGGGGATCAGGAAGGATACGTTCAATTTTGATGGTATCTTCCTTTGCTATTGTTAGATCTAAGGCAGCCCCATTATTGTACGTCGGGCTATTGCAGGCTTGAACCAGGTCGAGGTTGTGGAGGAACGATTTGAAGCTATTCACCAAAGGGTCGTTTGTCACATTCCAGTCGATACTGAAGTTACCAAGAAAAATCTGATTATTGTGTGATCTGTTGTTGGTAATGATGATCTCCAAGATTTGTTCTATGGCTGAGTGGTTGTCACCGGGAGGGTGGTAGATCACGTGCAGCACACACACTGTGTTGTCATTAGTTGAGATATTGATCCCAAGACATTCGTATGAAGGCAGAGACAGGATATGAGTTCGGTTTATTAGGAGATTGTTCCTGTAGATACAGGCAATGCCCACGCCCCGACGGCCAGAGCGATCCAAATGAATAATGTTACGGCTGGAAGAAACTAACAGGTCTAGTATGGGAGGGAGGAGTCAGAAAGCCATGTTTCAGTGAGTAGTAGGAGGTCCAGACCGCGAGTATGGATAAGGTCAGCGATATCGCCATCATGCTTTGCAGAAGATTGGCAATTGAGTAACGTGCATCTTAGGCTAGTTTTGGTAACAGTTGTGGGTGAATTAGAAATGGGGACTCATTTGAGGCTGGATTTAGTGATGGACTAAAATGTGGGATGGGGTCTCTGTGTAGATTAGAAATGATTGTCTGGATTTTTTTGGAGTGGTTGATGGGTGTCTGGTTAATGGAGGTGAGCAAGGAGAGAATATCGTTCTTTGATACGTTGCTAACCAATTTGTTGGGTCTGGAGGAAAGGTCGTGATCAATTTGCAGCTCCATTTAGATAGTGGGGTTATGGTATTGAAAGGGCTGATGGTCATGGGGCGTATGAGTAGGGGAGTGTTTTGGGTCCCGTTAATTCTTTTTATGATTCAGAAATGTGTGTTCCAGATCAGAGGCACTATGTATTAGGTTCTGGATGTCAGCCCTCATCGAATGTAATTCCGTTTTCAGTTCGTGGAGCGTTGACCAGATAGTGGACGTGCAGTGGGACTGGTTTGGAGGAGACTTGTGAGGGGTTATGACAAATAGTAGAGATATTAGCCGTTTCGTGAGGCCCTGGTTTATGGGGATGGGATCTTGATCAATGACCGTGCAATGCTGCATGGGTTGGGGGATAGGTGTAAGGAGGATTTGGGTACTGGGGGGAAGTGTGGTGAGTGTGAATTGGACCCTGTGTGAAGATAGTATTGTTGTAGAGGGATGTGGTGTTTTCTAGTGAAGTGGGGGATTTGTGAATAGTGGGGGTGGTGAATGACTTGACAGTGTCAGATAGTTGACCATTTGGGAGGGATGATGATGTCACTCCAGTGATCAACGTTGATATTCAGTTCTCCTTATGTATTGCGAGGATGAGCAGGAAAGGGGATGGTGGTTTGGGGAGTGGTTGCATCCCTCCTGTGAGGAGGTTGTGTTTGTTACTGTGGTCGTGTGGCAACTTGGGTTAGGGTCTTCGTTTTCAGCGTGGGAGAAGGGGAGAGTCTGGATTGAAGTGGGGCCAATGGGCAAGAGGACAAAGAGAGAGGGTGAAGAGGTGAAATTAATCCCTCTGTAGGGTGATGAGGATGTGGTGGTTGCTTCATTGCGGATCATAGATTTTAGGAGGGGAAAGAGATCCTCAAAGAGTTCAATATTGAGGTTGTATGATTGAGTGAGTACATTCCCGTTGCTGTAGATGGTAATGGTGGTTTCAGTTTGAGGCCGTGCAAAATCTTCTTGGTGGAGGAGACCTGCTTGAAGAATTCACATGGGCATGTGTGTGCTGGCCTACTATTCTGAAGTCTCAGGGACACACATACATCAACCCCAGCTCCCGTGAACTCTATTGCTGAGAGTTCTGACCTTCCAGGAGGTGCCCGTTCCAGAAAGGGAACAGAGACCCTTGCACAAATAGAAGACAAAACAGGGTATACATAGTAGACCTTAGACCCCAGAACTTTAGATCACTTCTGGACTCAAGAATAACCTTTGCCAAGTAGAAGAGCTGTGAGGAGGAATACTGCCCCTTTACTGTGTGGGGCTGGCCTTCAGTTGCTGTTTCTGCCAAGGAAAGGACAAAGACTAGAGCACAATGGTTGATGAAAAATATTAGGTTGTTGATCATCTAGCCCCTGTTGATGCAAAAGTAGGAATCTAGGAAGAGTGTTTCTATGTTCAGTGTAGGTTCCACACCCATCGTGTAGTAGGTGCCAGCGGCAACTGGATCTCTGCCGCTCTGTGAGTTGTATCGGGCAGAGAGAAGCCTGTGTCTCTCTTAACCCCGTTGCCAAAACTCCTTACATTTCTCACTAATAACTACCCCTTAAATAATTGCCTTGTTCATCCACCACATGATAACGAGGGCTTGTCTATGAAAACAGGAGACCATCTTTAATTCTTTTGAATTAGTCTTCTGTTGCCGATGCTCTAGAAGGTTTTCCCTACTTATCGCAGCATTAACTGTGGATACTCACTCATTTACGAATGGTAATATTTGTCCATGATGGTTTCTAATTTATCAGTGTATTCATTAATGCTTTATGGTTTGTATAAAGTGTTCCTAAAATATTCCTGAGCAGAAATCATGTCAGAGGAATCATGCCCGCCCCCAATTCATTAATGTTATATTTCCATTGGGGCCTCAATTACAACTATTTAATAATTCCATGAAGAAATGCCTGGAGACTGGAATAATTGTTACTGTAACATTTCTGTCTTTACAAGGTATTCCCCAAATAATGGGGTATTGTTGTGCGGACCCGGTTGTACCGGGTGGCATTCTGCACTGCATTCCCATTTCCATGTGAAATTGTGACAGGGGGGTTTGAGGAGAGTTGAGAAGGTAGGGTAGGAAATGGGAATTCGTGTGATAGCAGGTTGGAGCATTCCCTGGCTCTGCCCATGACAGAGGAAAAGGATGAAAGGGACTGTGGGACAAGGCTTGGCTACTTTTGCAGCTAAACCCAGACATGATTTTGCAAGATGGAATTACTAGCTCCCAGGAAAGCTGGTTGCAGGAACAATGGACCAGCCATGCGCCGGGACACTCTTGGGAGTAGCCACGTGCTTTATAAGTACCATATAACATAACATAACAACATGCTCAGGTAGAGCGGGATTCCCAATGGGAATTCTGCTCTGTTTGACTCTTAATCAGGGACTAGGTCTTTCCACCTGTCAGTGCTTGCATTCTACTTTTCAAAATCGAAGCTATGGATAATTCCCCTCAATAGTGTCCTGTCTTTCCCTTGGCATCCATCTTTGTAAGTCAAGCTTGCCGTCTGCTGTTCTCTGCCTGCCCTGAAGTTTTCCTGTATCTTAGGGGCATACTATTTCTAGTTGTCCTGGAAGTAGGAATTTTGAAAGGAGCATGCCATCTGCTTTTCTTGCCTGACTTTGACACCATCTTTTTGAAGGGAGCATGTTTTTTATAATTTCCTGCTTGAGCAGGAGGACAATTTTGAGAGGGATAATCTGGGGCGGCTCTATCACCAGTCAGTGCTTAATTTGAACTGGTGGTTTCTGGTGCTCAGCACCGGCATTTAATTGTTAACACCGGCAGTTATCACTATCTGCCACAGGGTGGCGCTGTTTGTCTAATTTAGAGATAACACAACAATAGTCATTTATTAGTTCAATATACATCAGAAATAATTAATAGATGCCGCCCAAGACACTCGTAGCTTTAGGGGCCTGGAATGGTCACTTCTAGGAGTGTGATCTTTAGTAGCTGTGTCAGTACTGTCATTGTCAGTGCATGCTGGCGGTCTCGTTGAGTGGAGACCCTGACATGGAGGCTCCCAGGTTCCGTGACGGACTTCTGGCAGTGGCCAACTGGATGACGTCCAACTGTCTCCAGTTAAACGCTAAAAAGACCGAGGTCATGGTGGTCGGCAAGCAGGCGGAGTTATGGGGGGACAAGTGGTGGCCTCCTGAACTGGGTGTGACCCCTTCTCCAGCATCTGAGATAAAAAATCTTGGGGTTTGGCTGGATCCGACTCTCAGTTTCATTTGCCATACTAGGAAGGTGGCGGCTACTTGTTACGGTATCATCAGAGGTTTAAGACCTATTATGAAATTTTTCGACGCCCCACCTAGGCAGCTAGTGGTCCAAGCGTCAGTGCTGTCCCGGCTGGATTATGCTAGCTCGCTTTTTGTAGGGATTAATCAGTCGGAACTCACCCGGCTGCAGCGAGTTCAAAACGCTGCAGCCAGAGTGGTGATTGGTTTGCCAAGGTACTGTTCGGTCTCTAATGCGTTGCGCTCTCTCCACTGGCTTCCGGTGAACCAGAGGATCAAATTCAAGGTGCTATGCATTGCGTTTAAAATCCTCAAGGGCTCATCTCCCCAAATATTGGAGAATTTGGTGAGGCCAAATGTACCCTCACGAACCCTCAGATCCCTGGGTCAACACCTGGCAGTGGTTCCACGTTTCAGACTGAGCAGAGTCGGCGGTCGCTCTTTTCGGGTGTTAGCGGCGAAGCTCTGGAATGCTCTCCCCCCTCACTTTCGGGCCCTTGAAGATCTCTTGGTGTTTAGACGGGCTATCAAGACTATTCTATTTGTCTAGTTCCTTTTACATGATCTTTCTTTGACCCATTTCTCCAGCTTTTTAACAGTGTTGTGTTTTGGGTACCTTGCATTGCGCCGGGACGCCCCTTTGCTGGGGCAGCTGAGCGCGGTATAAGTTAAGATAACATAACATAACATGCAGGGACAAAGTGTGGTGCAAGCGCCAATGGTGTCCTGACGAAGGCCATGGCACTCATTTTTTTGTGTTTTTTTACAAATTAAGCAATCTCACCGGTGTACCAGATGCTGTGGGAGTGTGTGAGGTGCACTACACACCATTTATAGCTGTATTTAATATACAAAGCTCTTAAAATGCAACCTATGCCTATACCTTTGATAGCTGTTTCTCCCATACAGCTGCCGGCAGGTACATCAGCCTGGTCGCTGAGGCTAAAACCCAGTCAATGAAGTAGAAATGATAAAATTCGATCAAACCGCGGCGCTAAGCCGACCGCCTGATATCAAACCGAGGATAAACTGCAGATGGTATCGCCTTCTAATTCGCTCTGTCACTCGCTCATAAATGTCCCTCTTGCCTGAAGTAAAAGCAATTTTGACAGAGACTATCCATCTGTGTTTCTCATAAGACATGTTTGATTTTCTAAAATATCATCTAGTGCCCCTAGGATTACCCCGAGCCCAGCATCTGCGCTCGCGCAACGTACAAATGAGTTGAAGCGTTGAATAAAAACTGTAAATTTAAATGTAAGCATATCATTTTTAGAATAAAATGATATTTAAATTTACCTCCGGATAACCAGAACCTACCTATAAGTAAGGACGTGTGGGATCAAATTCCCTCTTGTTAAGTTGCATTTAAGTTGAATGTTATTTTCTTATTACTGAAATTCCACTTATAAATACAGACCACAAGAACCATAATGCAAAGGAAAAACAAAACTGGATGAGCTGCCTACACCTAACATGGCGCTGCTGAATTCCATTTGTTGAGTGTAATGCTGAAGATTGACCCAAGACGGCCAGATACATGCTAAAGTTTCAGCCTATCCGCGTAATCTATATTAACATACACTTAATCTACATGAAAATGATTTACATAGTGAAAGGTTATCCACAACATCTGTCATGGATGCATCTCTCCTTGCACCTTCCTTTGAAGACCATGCTGTTATAGTTTTCTGGGTTCTGTATATGTATAATGTACATTTAATTTACATGTCCAAATCTCTTTTGACTTGCAATTTCCTTCTTTATCTGTGCAAATAATTCTGGCACAGTGGTTTTGATGAACCACTCAAGTGCCAGCTGTTTTGGTGGAAAAACCATGTCTTCAATTGATTTTATTTTGAAAACCTACTCAATGTGGGGCACTTCCCTAATCCTTGTTTTTGTTTCAAATTCTTCTTACTCACCCCACCCCCTTTTTTAGTTATCGACTCAATTTCCGAAGAGCCTGTCTTGGGTTTCTCAGAACTTCAGAGCATGGGCGTAACCCATGCCCCTGCATTCCGTATGGTGCAGGGGGGTCTCCAACCTTCATGGTAGCCCATCCAACCTAAAACTTCTGAATATCTGGTGTTTGCAGGGACCCCTCACCAACATCTGGAGGTGGCCCATTGTCTGCCGTTACATCACCGCTGGTCTTAATAGGGGTCAAAAGCGGTCAATAAGCCCACGCGGTGGCTTATAATAAAATATATGCATAACTGCAAACGCCAATCATCAACTTGTGTGCATTTTTCTCCACATGGGATGGAGATCAGATCTGGGGTAAATGGAGCAAAAAATTGGAAGCATCATTGTAGCATCTTTGTTGAGCTGTCCGCGGCCTCATCCGTCACAGTGTGGGCACCGCCCCACCACAAAAGGTTCCGCTCTTTGAAGCTCGATGCCATCGCTCTTCAGGGGCACCTGCTGATATTCAGATTGGTCGCTTGGTTGTCCATGATACCTCCTGTTGTTGAAGGAACATCACAGCGGGCCGGCTGGAGGGGCTGTATTCTCTTCCTGTGATGTCTGCGGAACCGCGATATGAAAAGCCATGGAAATTGAAATCCGCAGGCGTCGGATCATAATCGGCCTCCGGCGTTTAGCACTTCTCTGTAATAGGCAGAGAAGATGCTGAAAGCGGCGGTGGTGCTCCTGGAGTTTCTTTGAAATGTGTCACACAATAGACCCCAGGAAATTTGTTTCCTTTGCTCTTCACCGCTTGCAAACGACGCCAGAAATTGATGCAAGGGCCAATGTCGGATCGGCGTTAGGATGCACCGAGCCGGCACCACAGTAGACCTCCGGGGCTCTTAATACCCACTAAGCAGAGGTCTACAGAACCTGGGGCCTTGGAAGCTCAACAGAAAAGCTCTCTAATTGGTGTGCAGTCAGCGACCTCACTTGCTTATGCTTTGTGATCAGTATTAGATGCTTATGCCTCAGTTTCTGTGTGGAGTAAACTAGGAATTATGGTTGTGTCAAGCTATCTGGGGGTTTTATCGCCTTACTAAGAATGGGAATAACAAAGTGTCTTATGGAAATGGTAAAATGATTCTCAATTGTTGGTGATTATTTTAGATGCATTCCATGCCTTTGTTTTTTGGACTTTTTGTGCCACTACAGACAGGGACCAACCACATGCAAATCAGTCTTGGCAGTGAACCAAAGTGGCCTTGAACCCCAGATGTTTGGTTACATCCACTCAAACCTTAAACAAACGAAAGCCCAGATGTGTGAATACTTTCTGTTCTTCACCCTTGAGCTGCACTACAGTGTCTATGACCCTGGAAGCCACGTCAGGAGTCCCAAAGCCAGTGGAGCAGGTTATGTTATGTTATATATGTTGTTATGTTACGATTTCTTGTATAGCTCACCCGGGGGCATCTCAGCGCTTACCAAGGGGATTCCAAAAAGGGGAGCAGAGAAATGATTCTGTAAAAAACAAGTTTAAAACAGAAAAGTTTTTAATTGTTTCCTGAAAGACATATAGGAGGTGGATTTTCGCAGGGCCACGGGTAGCGAGTTCCAGTATTTAGGGGCAATATAAGAGAAAGCTCTGCCACCTGTGCGAGTTAACCGAATACGTGGGACCTTCTAGAGAGCTAAAGCATTTGATCTTAAATTGCATTCACGTATTTGTTTGAAGAGTTTGTTTTAAAGGTATCGTGGTCCCCCACCTTTAAGTGCTTTAAAGGAGAGACAACAGACCTTAGAAGTGGAGAAGTGTGGCTCAATGGTTAGAGCGGCAGACCCTGATGCAGAGGTCTGGCCCGGGACCAGGGTTCAATTCCTGCTTTGGCTGGTCTCGGCGGATCTTGGGCTCATAATTCCTCGGACCTGATTTCTTGCCTCGGTGCCTACTCTAATCATGGGTCCCACGCTGCAACTCTGGGCAATAGCTTGCTTAGTCTCCACAACGGCCCCCTACAGCGCCAGGGATGCCTGGTTGCACCCTGGGGATGCCCAGGAGTGGACATTTCACGGGGAAAAACCAGGAAGGGTTCCCTAGCGGTAAGAGTACAGCGCCAGGACACTCAGGAGTATCAGTGCACTTTACAAGTACGTCTGCATTTACATTTAAAGAAAGATCTTTTTACCACCGGCAACAAGTGCAGTTGTCTGAGCAAGGGGAGGGATGAGGATCCAGGGGGGCGATTTAGGACTATTCTTGCGGCGGTGTTCTGTATTACCTGAAGTTTAGCCAGAGTGGTAATGCCTCCTTCAGCCAACAGGGCATTTCCGTAGTCGAGCCGACTAATAACCATTGCCTGAACTACAGTTCTACGATGTTCAAGTGGTAGATAAGGAGAATTCTACGTAGTAGGCGCAGGCTATAATAACAAGACCCTGCGATGTTCTTAACGTTGTCTTTCATGGTAAATCTATACGCCTGCTACGCAGTCACAAAAGATGTCAACCTCAGTTTGAGGGAGCGCTCGCGAGAGGAGGCGGGTTGTTGGCGGTGCACAGGGATTCCCATGCTTGAGGGAAAAAGGAAATTAGGCAAGTGCTGATGAAAAAGAGTGTAGGAAGGGAGTCTGGGACTGAGGTTATAAAGAATGACCAGACCATAAAGAGTGAAAAAACAAGACATGCCAGGCCCGGCAGACGTAAGTAGGGGACCACCTGCTTGCGCAGCAAATGTGGATGTGGAGGTATTGCGCTAAGTGTGAAATGTAGGTTCTCTTCCTGCTCGTCGACGCCATACTCTGCCTTATTGCTTATTACATATCCTGAAAATATTGGATGCATTCGCCCCTCATGGACCTGCATTGGACACCCCTGAATTAATGCATTCTGGTTATTGCAATATTTCTCAAGTTTAATAGAACCCATTGAAGTGCACCCTTTATCAGGAGGCACTGACAGGCCTCAGCCGAGCCGCTCTCTGCCACCCTCCCCTCTGTTCCCCCTCTGTGCACTCGAGGCTTTCTCTCCTGGGCCCCGTGACTCTGAAGACAAACAGCAATCTCGGCGGCCCATAAAGCAGCCGATCAGTCAATATTTGCCGTCTTTATTAAATATGATTCGAAGAAACCTTCCTGCCGTCTGTGCTTGACGTGCAGAGCTCGTCGGTAGCACGTGGGCGTGCAGCAGGGCAACCACAGGCTCCAGCTGGGCCTGCCAGGGGGGGTTTACCTGCAGGGAGACACCATAAACATCTACCTGGCGGGTTTATATATCACCTATCTGTCTTACAGTTATTTTATGTATACATGTTATTGATCATTTAAAGTCAATGTTCATGTGATGGACCTAATGAAGATGAAACTCTGAGTTCCCCCTCATACCTGTGGGAAACATCCATCACAACGCATCTTTTACGACGCACTACCATTACAACGCAGGATTTACTACGCAAGTCACTACAACGACTTGCGCTGGAGGGCGCTGTAGGGTAGGGAATAGTTTAATTTACTATCCAAAACCTTCCCTACTATCCACGGGGACTGGAGTTGGAATAGTAAATTAAACTATTCCACTATCCAGCACCCCCCAACGCAAGTCGTTGTAACGACTTGCGTTGTAAAACCTGCGTTGTAAAGGCATGAGTAGTAAAAGCATGCGTTGTGATGACATACATCCATACCTGTAGCGTGCAGCCCACATACCTAACATATATCTGCAGCATGCGTCTAACCAGCTGAGCTACCACCCTGGACACCTTGATTTTAATTTGAGGTGTGCAAACGGTTTTACTTTGCCAGCAAAGTGTGCCGAATTGTAAAACGTTGTATCTGCAAAGTTTGGTAAAACTTTTCTGGGTAAGTGCAAAGTTTCTAGTTTCACCGGCTGCGGCCCTCCCAAGTCAGCAGACTTCTAGGCGCAGAACGTTCTAGAGCTTTTTTCTTAATGTAAGCTAAGATTTCATTACCATACCTAACTTAAATATCAATTTTATCTTTGGTTTTTTTTCCAATTAAAAATGATACATGTATCAGCAAGGAGCAATCAAAAAAGAGGCGGGCGGAGATCGCTGCCTGGAATACCAGCATACAATTCGCCCAGATGCATTGTGGTAAATGCAGTGCGTGATAACACTCACCTCATTTGAAAGTCTTTCGTTTTCGCCATTGTTAGTTGAGCCAGTGCTGTGTATCTCTAGACACGTGTCTCAGATTGTATGCCCTTTGTCAGTAGAGAGTTACCCTTTCAATTTTGGGGCGCTGGCGATGCTGCTCAGTTTTGCAAGGTTTCTGTACCACTCTGAGAGTGTTGGTGCATCCCTAAGAGCTCGTCAGCCCAACAACTCACCAAGGAGCAAGAAGTGAGTGCTACCATGAACTGCGTTTACCACAATGCATTTGGGCGCACTGTGTGCCGGTATGCCAGGCAATTGTGCTCCCTCCTGCCCTTTGGTGATTGGTCCCTTTGATTCATTGGGCTAATGAGCTCATTGGGATACACCTGTGCTCCCGGAGTGGTACAGAAACCTTCGACTGTGAGTAGCAGAGCCACCACCCCCAAATGTTACTCCCCGCAGAAGCAAAATATATCCTGAAACACGTGTCTTAGAGTTTCCCAGCACTGGCTGCACCAACAAGGGTAAATACTAAACACTTTCCACAAAAGTGAGCGTTCTTAGGCACTGCGCTCACCGCAATATACCTGGGAGAATTGTGTGCAGGCGTGATCCGAACTCATTCAACACGTCAGTGAGTCTGAAGTCATCTGAAGTAAAGTATCCGACCCAGTGGTATGGAAACTAAATGAATGCGAACATATGAGATGCCACCCTCCTGTCTGTACCAGGCTCACGTGATAAATCTTAGACGTGTGGCCTCCAGCCCTCCTCCTCAAGGTTTGGACGTGTGGTCTCCAGTAGGCCTGGGTGGTAAATTCCCTTCCGCTCGCGTAATTTGGGTAATTTCGCATTTCACAGAGAATGCGAAATTGCCCAAAATGCTGCGTTGCGCGACTCAGCGAAATTTTTTGCTTGTTTGCGTTCTCAAATGCGTGTTTGCGAGATATTTCCCCCGAGCACGCAAACAGCATTACGAACAGTAAAAAAGCATCACAAACAAGCAATTGCGCATGCTCACGGAATTTTCGTGTGTTCGCGGAGATTTTTTACCGTTTCGCGGAGATTTACGTAACGCGATTATGCAAATTCCGCCCACACCTAGTCTCCAGCCCTTTTCCTTAAGGTTTGGACGTGTGGTCTCCAGCCCTCTTCCTTAAGGTTATCATCTCAGAACCACTATCATCCCTGTCTCCTCAGCCTTGACCCAATCCACCAACTTATTTTACATCTTTCATTGTGCACTGGGACTCTCCCAGCAATGCCTCGTAATAACCATCCCTCCATTAGCTACAGCAGCGGCCCGTGCAGGTAAAGCGGTGAGGCCGAGGTGGGGGGGATTTCGACAGACAACGATGAGGGAAGATTAATTATTGATTTAATTTTCCCTCGTGGTCGTCTGTCGAATTAAAAAACCAGCCCCACTGGCCTACCGCTCTTACCTGCACGGGCTGCTGCTGCTTAGCTAACGAGTTTTAATAAGAATGCTTAAATATGCATCTTGGGCCCGATGTACGAAGTCATTACTGCTATAACTTCGGATTACAGCCAAAAATTACTTGATTTAAGCCTGGTAGGGAATCACGAAATTATACTTTGCCGGCATAAATCTATTTACGCCTTCATAGTGGTACACCGTAACTGCGTAGCATTAAACAGATGTAAATGCCAAATAAAGGATGGGGCGCGGTGGTAAAGAGGCTTTATGAATTTGTTACCATCCACAGCATCCATTTTTTGCGCCTTCACAAACTTTTACCCAACCCTTTGCCAACTTGAAACTATTATAAGATTTCCTAATGCAAAGGAGGAGTGTCATAAACCGGCTTCCATGATGAGATGGGCGTTGACACCTCGAAAGTCCATTTGGATGCAGGGAAAAGGATGTCTCAAAGGAGAAAACTTTTGGCAGTGAAGAAAAAAACTGTGACCACTGGACTGACTTTCCACAGTGTTGAATTGTATCTTGCATAGCAAACATGCCAACTGTTGAGTTGCTAAAGAGACTAAGAGTAGGAATTGAGTGGTAATCGTAATTTATGCAAAGTTTAACAAAATTAAAAAAAATGTTATCAGTTCTATGTTATTGATAAATAAACTATTTTACATTTACATTTTTAAATATATTTTAAATACTTTAAATTAACATTTTTTTATCAGTTCTATGTTATTGATAAATATTTAAACTATTTTACATTCACATTTTTAAATATATTTTAAATATGTAAAAAAAATAATAAACTTTAATAATTTCCATGCACTTTCCCAAAGGGATTGCTCTACCACTGTGGCAGCGAGCTCCGCCTACATGTAAAAAGTTACTAGTAGTTTGCACATTGTAAATTCAGTCTTAATTGTCTCCAACCTCTTAAGTGAGGGAATGCAGACGTGTAAGTTTGCACTTAGTTGTAAATCTACGCTCGGAAATGGTGAATAGCACAAAAGAGTTGATTTACAAAAAGGGGCAGGAGTAGATTTATAGGTTTAAATTTACCTTTGTGAATAGGACCCATTGAGTTAGGTAATGGACAAAGTGCCACTTGGAAAAAACATAGACCCTGGTTTAGAGGCGGGTCGAGATTCAGCTATTCTGTAAATTAACGGAGCTACGGCCCGCTAGCCGAATAGTTCCACATCTCATTTAGAGGATGAGAGATTGCAATGTTTCTGTGGGCGGAGCCTCTGATGTCAAAATTGGTAACCCAACAGCCCATCTACAAAGGCTGAAGTAAGGGCGGGGCAATCTCTGTTTATATTCCCGTCCTCTTCTGCCTTGCACAGCATGGCGGAATAGTGCAGGAAAAATAAATGAAATAATTAATTACAAATAATGTCAAGGACATTATGTTTTGTTTTTCACACACAAACTCATAGTTTGGGAGTTTGTTAATGGAAAATAAAAAGAATGCCGAGCGGGTCTCAACAACAATGGCGTCTGCTCAACATCCGACTTTGACTAAAGTGCATCCTCTGTGTATACGCTGGTTGGCCTCCCGTACCACACATCACTCTCCAAACATTAATACATTTGAGGTTATGTTTAACATCTTGTTGAATAGATCAGTTCGATTCAGTGGATGCATGCCTGTCAGAATATTCAATATATGGTTAAAATCATCAAAATTTTTGCAACCAGATGCTTTGTATTGTATTGGAATTTTTATATAGTGCTTACTACCCCTGATGAGGCGTCAAAGCACTTTTTTGACAAGGAGCATGCTACTCTGGAATCCAACATGATTAGTGGTGAATTAGTATAGTGAAATATGAAATTCATTTGAGCGGTGGATATTAGTCAGTTATTTGGATTGAGAAGGATAGCGGAGGGAGAGAAGAGGGAAAGGTTTGCATTTATGTGGTGCTTGCTACCCTGATGAGGTGTTCAAGCACTTTTCAGCGAGTAGCACGCTATTCCGAAACCCTAACAGTATTAGTGGGGATTTAGTCTTGGGAAATATGAAATTAATTTGAGCGGTGGACACAGGTCCACCAGCGTCAGGAAGAAAGAAGCGTCACCTGTGAAGGGAGGGAAATATCGACTGTATTTGGCCGGCCTACAAGCAAATATGCCTAAGATCGACCTTGTATTTGTGTCGACAGGGCCGGCGCTAGGCATGGGCAGCATGGGCGGCTGCCCAGGGCCCCGAGCTCAGCCCATCAACAGGGGGCCTCGCAAAAGTGTTTCCCTACCAGCCTAGCGCCTGTGGTGAGCACTGCGTGGCCCAGGGAAGGGCTGCCTCTCCTCTGGGCTTCGCAAGCATGTGTAAGAATAGGAGAAGAGGCCCCCCTCCCCTGTGCCTCGCAGCACTGGTTAATGGCTGTTAACCCCAGGGAGGGGGCCCCTTTTCCCCAGGGCTGTGCAGCCCACATGTAGTGCGAGGCCCATCTGCATTTGCAGCTTTGACCTGTAATTGGGGACAGGGTCGGATTCCGAAGGCAAGCAGTCGAGCATTGGCCGATAGGCCGGTGCTGAAAGGTGTGACATGTGGGCCGGTTGTTAAAGGGCCTCAACTTCATTCCTACCTCCCAGGCCATCACACTTCTGGCTTTTGTGTGCGGGGCGAAGGTGTTAAGTGTGGCAATCTGCCTTTATTGTGGCCAGGTGTTGCTCTAAGTGTTGTGTCATTCTCCCTCAGTCCCCCATTGGGGCTGCAAAGAAGTGTCTTGTCCGCTCCCCTGCCAGGCAATGGTGGGTGGGGGCAGGTGGGAGTATGCCGGGCCGTCACTGAGGGAGCAGGTTTTTGGGTATGGGCAATTGACACCTTAGCCTCCATCTTAGCTGCCAAGGTTTCAAATTGCTATGTGTGAAATTTTCATAATTCAGTGTCATTATGAGTGACCTTTCAACGACCATGAGTGACCCTTTCTAGTACGCAAAATCAAGCAACGATGACGAGGAAAACATATAAAATAACATGGGACCCAGCCCAAACAGGGTGTGTAAAGACCAAACTCAGGCACGAAAACACCATGGACATGCCTGGACATCTGTGTTGATGGGCAGGCCAGCAGAATTCTGTCTTCCAGCCTTTGGCGACTCGTACTGGGTCCCCTGGCTCCACCCTTGAAATTAATGATGCTGTTGTTTAGAGCATCAGTCTATCAAGGGCCTCTCTGCCACGTGGGACACAGCCCTGACAAACAACACACTCCTCCGGTGCCTACTGTTGCCAGGCAGGCGGGCCACCAGAAAAACAAAATACAGATTGCCAGCCTATGTGGTAGGACCCCCTCCCGGCTGGCAAACTCGGGGCCTCTGACATCACGTGAGTGACCTGGGCCAACTGGGAACGGGGACGCACCTATGTGAGAGAGGGCCCAACAACATAAACAGGTGTCATTTATATATACATTCGATCGGATCAATCCTCCTATGTCACTCTACAGAGTAACAACTTTAAAGTAACACCGGCAGGAACGACTGCAGCTACCTGATGTGATTGTGCGCTGCACTGCCACCATCACTGTCTATTACAAACACACACAGGCTCACAGTGCCTGGTACTTACGGTCTTGGGCCACGGCCGTAGATGAGGAGTCAGTACGGAGTCCGACTGTGGCGCATGCAGACAGTGACTCTGGTCTGCTTAGTGTACATCTGAAGGGCGTCGCTTCGCTATTTTAGGGCATTACTACACACCTATTCTTGAATTACTTTAACAGCAGGCACTTGCTCACTTTGTGAAAGGAGAGGAGCGGCAATTCAGCATGGGGCGCCTCGTGGCCGCAGCGACTTCCGCCGCAAATGTCATCTGCTCGGGCATACTTCAGTGACTCCACTAGGGCGGAGGAGCGTCACCCCACTGCTTTCTCGCAGAGCGAGAAGCAGAAATATAAAATGCAAAAACTACCATTTTATGTTTCTGCTACTCACACTGCGAGAAAGCAGAAGTGTTTGGTTGGGGGCCGGCGGGTCTGCTTTAGGGCAGGGGAGGAGTGCCTTGCCCCCTGCTAAGGGCCCTGACTGTTTGGTCGGCCCTCCGGGACCAACCTAACCAGTCATGCACACTCTGGCCTTTCTCCATGTAGGCACCAATGCACCCTACATGGAGAAAACGGCCTCCCCATAGGCGCTTGGCTGGTCGGCGTCCCAACCAATCACAATGCTGCCATTGGGGAGGGAGGCTGCCTGCTTCCTGTTCCTGCCAGAGGCAGGAAAAAAAGAGAGCAGGTCAGGAGCAGAGATGACACGAGACCTGGGAAGGTAAGTTTATTAAATTTTTTAAATAACCCCTGCGAGACCTCCCACCCGCGAGTCATGCTAGCCATGACTGGATTTTACATGCAAATTAGAGGGGCCTCACATCTTCCCTTTCGCCCGGGGCCCCAGAAGTTCTAGGACCGGCCCTGTGTGTCGACCAGGGGAATTGAGACCTTCCAACTCGCACGGTACCACCGTGTGTCACATGATATCGGCTTCCGTCACATGGTCACGTGACATCGCCCGGAGACCTCTGCATAGCATGTGTTTCCTGCTCGTGTCTGTAGCTTCTGCTCAGCCGATGTCCATTATGGGGTGTGACAATGTCCCAGGACCTCAGCCACAGACCGAGATGCTTCCAAGTTTTTTAGGGAGTTGGGGGAGGGTAAAAAGGATTTGAAACATTGCTTGTGCAAAGCCCCGCCCCTCCAGGGCCGCCCGCTACTCCTCCCACGAGGTGACAAACTTCAAGAACCTGGCAGTAAGTGCATTAACCCACATGAGTTTTTTAGGTGTTGTTGATGATGCTATGGCTTTGAGATTTCCATTTCCATTTTCTCTATTAAAGTGTCCTTTTTAATAACAGTCCCTCCAGCAATTCTGGCAAAAGAGGGAGGAATTGTGTGATACACAGAGGACCAGGGAGATGTTTATTTGTCACAAAATAAAATAAAGAACAGACATATGAGGGTCAAGTTAAAAAGAGAGTAAAAGTTAAGATAGCGTGGTTAAGCATGCACTGCGTGAAAAAAAACAAAATCAGTGCTTTAACAGGAAGGGGCGGGCAGGACGTGGCCGTCAGCAGGGGGAAGAAATCACAGGGCGCTCGTGCGGGGTGGTGCTGCGTGTGCTCGAGATGCAGAGTGACATTTCCAGATTGCTTGCAGGGGGGCAGGCGGCAGTTCCAGGTAATGGCTGTTCATTTCCTAACGAGGCGCCTGCGTCATGCTAATTGCAGCCATCCTGGGTAAGTGCAGCCGGGCTCCCGGGCTTCCAGCTCTGATTTCCTGCCCAGCAGGTGGAGGCATTACTGCCCAGCAGAGGCCCGCCTCCCTGCCCGAGAGCAGAGCCCGGCCTGCTTAACACGCGCTGGATTCAGACGGAGAAATGATGCCTCGGAGACCAGAGGGGCCATGTGAAATGGAAGCGCCTACAAAGAGAGAGAGGCGCTTCAAAGCACTTGGTGGTGGCTGAGCTTGGGTTGTGGGGTGAATGGGAGGCAAGGGGGTGAAGACAGAAGAGAGAAAGGCCTGTCGAGGGCAGTGCTTTAAATGCGCAAGTGCCCACAGGCACTTTAATTTGAAAGGGAGAGAGCTTGCACTTCTCAGCAGGATTCAGTACTTTTAATGGGAGAGTACCGCTACTTATCGGTAGCATATAGGTTCTACTTGATAGTAACCCTGGGCGAAGTAATATGCAACGCTCGCGTAGTTTGCGCTACTTCGCGAATTGCACGTAGCACAGTGCAAACACGCGTAGCGTGGGATAGCGGTAATTTTTTGCTTGCTCGTGGTCCTCTTCGTCAAGTTGGCGACCGCGAGCGAGCAAAATGACATCCCGGCGAGACTTTTTCCTCGTTTTCGATCAGCAACATCAAGTTGCTGATCACGAGCGTGGAAAATAAACCTGCCGGCGAGATTCTCAACGCGGGGTGGTCAGGTTTCTCATTGCGAGTGGTCGCGTATGCTCAGGACCACTCGCGATAAGAAACTACCAGTCCGCGTTGAGAAAGTTGCTGCTCGAGTAGAAATCTACTCGAGCGGCAGAAAACGACCGATTGCACACTATGCAGTTCGCGTAGTGCGAAGTCCACTTCGCGTAGCTACGAGCAGCGCTACTACGTGAGCTTCGCCCAGAGTTACTTGATAGTGAAAACCTGCATTTCTCGAATTCCATTTGAAGCACTGTTCTGGACACAATGATAGTGGAGAACAATTCTTGTAAATGAGTAAGTGCCGGGGCCCAAGGTTTTGCTCCGAAGCTCAAAACTGGCACTATCGAAGGTCAATGTGCCTAACACCAAGGCCGTGTAGTCTTGATTCCGCCTCATACCTCTTTCATCCACCACCAGACACTCCCTAAAATCTTTACTTCACGCTCGCAGGCTCTTTTACATTCCCACTTTCTCCGTTTGTCACAGTTTTCCTGTCCTTCTCTTCCTTCGCACCTTTTGTGTTTTTCTCTATCTTGCTCAGGATCAGAGTCTGTTGAGGAAAAATAAGTGCTGATCCCCAAAAATGAGGGCCGGTGGGCTCCACCTGCAAGCACCGGCTCAAATTATGCAATGGTGGGAAGCTTGTTTGAGTAGATGTGTCTTCTAGGCCTACCTAATGAACCTGGTCTGAGATGGTTCCAAGACATTCGTAGAGGGGCACTTGGTGGGAGAAGAAGTCTCCCCCGTAACTAATATGGTTTGAATGTATGGTGCAACCCCAGGCCCCTGTTTCAACACTGTTGTTTTTGGTCAGTAGTTGAATACAGTGGTTCTGATGCAGAAGAGACTTGACTCCAGGCGGATTTTATTGAAATTTGTGGTAGTGCACCGTTCAGTCAACTTTAACAAAAGGAGAATGCAGAGGTGAGAGAACCTGCAAGAATGAGATAAAGAGTCAGGAAGTGTAGGGGAAGAAAGAGGCGTGAGGTGGATTCAAGACCAGGCAGCCTCGGTATTCATGAGATAAAGAGACAGGAAGTGTAGGGGGTGGAAGAAAGAGGCGTGAGGTGGAATCAAGACCAGGCAGCCTCGGTATTCATGAGATAAAGAGACAGGAAGTGTAGGGGGTGGAAGAAAGAGGCGTGAGGTGGAATCAAGACCAGGCAGCCTCGGTATTCATGAGATAAAGAGACAGGAAGTGTAGGGGGTGGAAGAAAGAGGCGTGAGGTGGAATCAAGACCAGGCAGCCTCGGTATTCATGAGATAAAGAAACAGGAAGTGTAGGGGGTGGAAGAAAGAGGCATGAGGTGGAATCAAGACCAGGCAGCCTCGGTATTCATGAGATAAAGAGACAGGAAGTGTAGGGGGTAGAAGAAAGAGGCATGAGGTGGAATCAAGACCAGGCAGCCTCGGTATTCATGAGATAAAGAGACAGGAAGTGTAGGGGGTGGAAGAAAGAGGCATGAGGTGGAATCAAGACCAGGCAGCCTCAGTATTCATGGGATAAAGAGACAGGAAGTGTAGGGTGGTAGAAGAAAGAGGCATGAGGTGGAATCAAGACCAGGCAGCCTCGGTATTCATGAGATAAAGAGACAGGAAGTGTAGGGGGTGGAAGAAAGAGGCATGAGGTGGAATCAAGACCAGGCAGCCTCGGTATTCATGGGATAAAGAGACAGGAAGTGTAGGGTGGTAGAAGAAAGAGGCATGAGGTGGAATAAAGACCAGGCAGCCTCGGTGTTCCTTAGATAAAGAGACAGGAAGTGTAGGGGTTGGAAGAAAGAGGCATGAGGTGGAATCAAGACCAGGCATCCTCGGTATTCATGAGATAAAGAGACAGGAAGTGTAGGTGGTGGAAGAAAGAGGCATGAGGTGGAATCAAGACCAGGCAGCCTCGGTATTCATGAGATAAAGAGACAGGAAGTGTAGGCGGTGGAAGAAAGAGGCATGAGGTGGAATCAAGACCAGGCAGCCTCGGTATTCATGGGATAAAGAGACAGGAAGTGTAGGGTGGTAGAAGAAAGAGGCATGAGGTGGAATCAAGACCAGGCATCCTCGGTATTCATGAGATAAAGAGACAGGAAGTGTAGGTGGTGGAAGAAAGAGGCATGAGGTGGAATCAAGACCAGGCAGCCTCGGTATTCATGGGATAAAGAGACAGAAAATGTAGGGGGTGGAAGAAAGAGGCATGAGGTGGAATCAAGACCAGGCAGCCTCGGTATTCATGGGATAAAGTGACAGAAAATGTTGGGGGTGGAAGAAAGAGGCATGAGACGGAATCAAGACCAGACAGCCTCTGTATTCATGAGATAAAGAGACAGGAAGTGTAGGTGGTGGAAGAAAGAGGCATGAGGTGGAATCAAGACCAGGCAGCCTCGGTGTTCATTATATAAGGAAACAGAAAGTGTTGTGTGGTGAATAAACGGCATGTATAGGAAGTGTGGGGTGATCTAGCTAGCGTCTCGGTGTTCTTGATGTAAAGAGACACGAAGAGTAGACTGATAGAAGAAAGAGGTGTGAAGTGGGGTCAGAACCATAGAGCCTCTGTATGTGACAACCCCAGCCATATGAACTGCTAGTTGGGGAATGCCTATCACTAGATGTTCAGCACTCTAGAGGGGCGTGGCCTCAGGGAGTTGCCGGGGGGGGGGGGGGGCGGCTAGCTGTTCAGTGGCTGCCGAGTAGTGAATGTTTGCTCGCTGCTTCTCAGGGCTAAGCCTAGCAACAAGTGGTAGCAGGTAAAACTCTCTTACTCTGAGCCAGTGCTGTCCCCTGCCTGTGTGAAAGGCCAATTTATTCTCTAAAGCCAGATTTCCTGCCCTTCCTGGTCAGAAGTTCTGAAGGCACAAAATTGTTTCTTGTAGTGGGTGTGGAGGACGCACTTCACCTCTGGAAAAGTTGGGCAACTTTGACCAACTTTCTGAAGGGGGAAGATTTCTGATTTCAAGCGAAGAATTGAATATCATAAAATCTTTGTGCGCCTTTATCTTCTTAAAGCTTCCTAAGACACCCATGCTCTACAGATTCATAAAGCAAAAGAACCTTCCGAATCTATTTTTAAATTCCTGTTGACTCCATTTACCACAAATGTTTCAGTTTGACAAGCAACGGTGCATATGCCATTCACGGTGAACACATTGTGTTCTATACATACTGCACAGGGCTTTGGTTCAGCCATTGGCTCGAGACATTGCTTATCACATCTTGGATTAGCCCACTAGTCTTTAGTATTGAGCTGGGTCTGGTGGCTTTGAGGATTAATGCGCCCACTGAGGGGTTTGTGTTTGACCCAATGGTCGAAGGTTCAAATCCGGTGGGCTCCACTCAGCCTTTTATCCTTCTGAGGTCGATAAAATGAGTACAATTGATTTGGGTAACAATAAGCATCTGTTATTCAGTGCCAAGCGACCCTTGGGTGAATGTGTGCTTAACAAATACTCATGTTTTGCCATTGTTATGCTACCTTCTTTCTATTGGCTGTTTGAATCTCTCCTTCCACTTTCGTGGGGGACTATTTAATATCTGAGAGTACACTCTGTCATCACATATTACATTTTTAGTTTCATCCGTGCACTGTACACAAAGCTTCTTTTTTATTTGTTTCGCACTGCTGGAGGCATGCTTATTGCTTTAGGCAACGCCCGCGTGCAAACATCAAACCTATTGACTTTGCCAGTGTTTGTCTAAGGACTATAATGGGCACTTTAGTGCACCCAGCCGTGATACCGTCATAAGGTTTATTATGAGCTAACAGAGAGTGCACAGCAAAGACAGGAAGCACTGAAATCCTTTGAACTATTGTCACAGAGGAGGGGTCACGTGATTAAACGTGACTGCTTTCTGGGAGGCCACGTGCTGCTAATCACATAATCAGGAAGGATGATTCAGGGTGTCTTCAAATAAAAAAGGATTGGCAAATTTAAAACAATTTCTACTTTCAATCCCTTCCTCTATCAAAGCTTTATTTTACCTTCTTTGAAACAATGTAGCTTGTTTATACTGACTCCGGTTTCACACTTTCAATTTAGCCTTCTGTGCAGATCTTTTCAGATAATTAATATTGTCACTATGTGTGCGTGAAATTACAGTTTTAACTTTTTCTCGCAGCCTTCTAACAGTTATTTTGGAAATCTTTGAAATATGACAGTTGCAAAGTTTTACACTTTTCGTCATGTTTGCATGACTTTTCCACAATTTATGTTTCAACAGATAAACGTCCTGGAAAAATTGGCACACTTTAGTTATTGGGCATAGAAAAACCTTGCTTAAGGAAACTTGCAGGGGGAAATTTTGATACAATGTTTGAAAATCAGCTGGGCTCCTATAGTGTGAAAAATTCTCAACACGTGGTGACAATGATCTCACAAAGTGATACTTGGTAAGGATAAAGGCACATTTAAAAGTGGAAAAATTGCAAAACTTCAAGGGTGAAAAATAAAAAGACTTTTCACACTACTTCAAAAATCACACTCTGATTTATTGGTGTCTTGGACAAACCTGCCCATAAGAAAAGAAAACAAAGAGGGAGCAGACATCTTTGTCTTTTAGCTCAAGTGTTCTTTTGAAGGCCATCATTAACCCTCTTAGTGGGAAGTGGCCGAAACCTTAGCTTCAGCTAAAGAGGCTTTTGTCTTCTCATTTCCACCTTGGCATGGTACATCGAAGCTAGTCTTTTGTTGGCGAAGCGGAGTGCTTTCTTGACCTTATACCACGGATTGATCGGTTTTATTCGCGGTCCCTCTTCCATACGACGGCGGGTCTTTCTTCCTATAAGGGTGACATTTGAAAGCAAACCCGATAGGGACGGCGCATCAAGGCTTCCCAGATCTTTCGTACCATTCTAAAGGGTGGTGTCAGTGGCGTCGCGCCTCTGGTGACATGCCACTCTCCGTTAGCTGCCACCAGGCCCATGGTAGATGTGATAACCGGCAGAGCTCAGACTCAACTAACTGACAGCATTGATTTTAATGAGGTACCGCTGGGAGTCGGTCGGAGCGGCATTACCTCAAAAGTTCTCGAGTGCCGCACTCTATAAATCCAGTACTCTATAGTCTCTTCCAGAGTAATAGCGGCATTCGATGACATTTCATGGCAGCTGCTAATGACCATTGGGAACGGCCGCTGGGTTCGGACAAAGACATTAAACGAGCATCCCTTTGAGCTACTACGCGCACTTGACAGACTACTCTCGTGTATCAGAAAATCCCAGAGTGCATTTCTCTATAAGACGCATAGTGTTTTTTTAGGTCATGTCACAGTGTTAAAAATTAATTATCTTCATGGTCTATATGTTTATGTCAACATTTACAGTTTTTGGGTCTTTTAATTTCATGGATATGTGCTCTAGACAATGACCTTTAGTGATTGAATAACACCTGTCCATTTTTTTGCGGATCCCAATATGGCCCACAAGACATAACCATAGCAGGAGATAATTCTTTAATAAAATAATCAATGCACTCTGACTTTAGCTTTTAATCATCAAAGAACAGTTACAATCAGTGTTAAAGAATAATTGATTTTTTTTTCATTTATGTACCAAAATCTACAAAAACAATCCTCTTTTGTGCTTCAAAAATCATTATTATAATGATCCAAGTGAATCACAGTGATTTTATTGATTTCAGAAGGGTGAAAAATGAAGAGCCTAGTTGGACATTTTCAGACTTCAATTGTGTGACTTGCAGGATAAAGAGATGTCTGAAGCTGGTGATCATCCAATCGAGCTGTTATACCAGAGGGGAATATAATGACTATTAATTATATGGAAACTTTGCGCTTGCCGAATTAAAAAAAGTTGTCGTAACTGAACACAAGGGATATCGTTAAGGAAGAAATACTGCCGGCATCAGCAGTAATACCTGGCATGAAAGTAATTAAAGAAAATATTGCTGCATCCTGGTGGCGGGGGGAAACACGCGTGTTGGTTTCCTGCTTGCTCAGCTATTACGGACCACCGAGCGGACCAGTAGGGGAGGTATATGGTTTCTCCCACTGGCAAGGCGTGCCCTTTCGTCTCATTGCCCTGGGGGTAAAGGGGTTCTTCGTAAGTTTAATAATGTTTTGACCTTGTGGAACAGGATGGAAGGGCTGGTCTTTCATATATCTATTTAGGTGGACTGAGACAAACATACCTCCAAATAAGAGCGGACTCCCAATATGTCAACATAACATGTTTTTTAACCCCTTCCTTTTCCTTTCTGTGAGGGGGAACACACATACATGGAACCCAAAGTTGGTGGCAGGCACCTTGTAGAGGGCACCATTCAGCCTAATTTCTATTCCTATTAATGGCCAATCAGTGTTTACTTTACATTTCAAAAGACCAGGTCTAATAGGAACAGCAAATGTTAACACCATCATAAGCTGGATATCCATAATTCCTATATCTAGGGTGTGTTCATCTCCTCTGGAAAATGAAGGCTGAATTACATTACATCATATCACATCACATCACCTCCCAGACGTAATACTGACTGGTAGCATCTGCACCAGTATGGAGCAGTAGCGCGGTAGGTGGGCGGGGTATGGGAGAGATTGTAGATGCCACAAGATATACACATTGAGGACTCAAAAATACCAACCAGCTATCCAATTTAAAAGGTTTTCTGTTGAGTTTTAAAGCAAAATATCATGTACAAGAATTAGAATAAGAAAAAGGGGAAGTAAAACCAATGCACCCTCATTAAGAAAAGGATCCTTTCGTAGAAGGAGAGTTTGGTAACTTTGTTCTGTAACCACGACTGCGATGATAACCAGAGTTCCCTCTTCTAGAATAATATTGTCGTCTGGTGTCTTAAATTTGCCTCTCCTTATATCTCCGACCTCGGATCTCCGAAGGCCTTGAAACTCACTATGGTGTAAGAGAGATCCCTGCGGTGCGCTCCTTCCACTGTAGAGCGGTCAGCCATATTACTGTGCTGCTCGCCTGCTGCTGCACCTTGCCGCCCATGACCGTTCGCGAAGCAGGAACAAATCCTGCGATCAATACGGATTTCCAAGCAATCCTCGGTTGGTGCCCATGGGGCTAATTTGTTTTGCTAATGTCTGTGCTTTCTGCTCTGCTGCCTCTATAAGAGCCTCACTCCTTTCAAGTTAATTATCTGCAAGTTTTGCTGTTATTTTTGTTGTTGATGGGTTTTTGCCCTAGATGGCCATTACTCTGACAGTTTAACAGCTCGGCGGTCTGCAGGTTTATTAAGACGAATAGACGTATACCCACATTTACTAGGCATGCCCTTTTTAGATTTAAATAATGTTTTTATTTTCCAGTTCCTTTTTATCCTAGATCTTGTTAGAGGAAGGAAGCCTATTTTGAAGTAGTCACAATGTTTGCAGGGGCAGGAAAGAGACAGAGGGGGGAAAAATCTATAATTTGGCGAGACTCCCACAATTTAGCAAATTGCGACACAAGGACTTGAACTTAGATTTTACAGGGTGATTTACTCTACAGCAGTCAAATTGGACACAAAACATCATCTTCTATCCAGTCTGCAGACTGAAATGTATTGTACTGTCTCAAATACTGTTTTATGTGCTTCTAAAACAGGGTTTGACAAAGTAGTGACTGATGCATGTCAAATTTTAGGACAGCCATTGACTATCTAAATTAGTTCCATTTTGATTCATTGGTTGTAAATTTATTGTATGTGGATCTTTTATATGGTTATCCTAAAAATGTGGCATGAACCGTTGGCACCTGAACCAACGCTGCTCACCCCTGTTCCAATAGGTCCATGATAGTCCTAATTTAAGGACAGTTTAATGAAATAACCCTGCTAAGCAAGAAGGAAAGCACCTTAAATTATTAATTCTTTCTATTGCTAAAATGTGAACCCTTTCAATTGAATAGTGCTTCCTTACTCTGCAAATCCCATTGGTAATTGTATTCATCAAAGAATAACAGGATTCAATTTAGGAAGTTTTAAGAGGTTGATCCCCTTTAAGGAAAAGTTGTTCCTCTTGAAGAGTCAATCATTCCACCAAGGACCTCTCTCTGCTCTTACCAAAAAGTGGAACATCACAGATGTACTGGGGACATTCACCAAAGAATGAATGAGTTATTTGACCCCGAAGCTGCTCTTTTTGGCATTTCTATTAAAAGAACTGATTTGTCGAATGCTGAAGAAATCTATATAGCGATCTGCACTTTAGTTGCCCGCTCCCTAATCCTTCAAAATTGGAAATCAGAGGAGATACCATCTTACTTAAAATGGGTGAATAAAATGAGACGGACAAAAAAGTTTGAAGAGGCTTACGCCAAAAGAGTCGGGGCAATGAGAAAGTTCACTAAAAATTGGAATTTGTTTTACAGTGATCAATCCACGACTCCCATTTAGCACTTTAGCACTTGACACTTTAGTAATATAAGAGTGCTGGACAGGCACGTTAGCACTTTTTTGCGTCAGAGTCCTTGCCCAAGTAGAAGGTTTTCAAATTAAGAAAATACATCTTTGCCACATGGTACTTTAGTATTTGACACTTTTTTTAATGTACGAAGTGTAGGACAGGCATGCTAGCACTTCTCTGAGGCTCAAGTAGAAGGTTGATAAAATAAGAAAATACATCTTTGTCGGGTGGGCAAAGGTGAATGTTACAATTATAACATAAGGGTGTCTGTTCTGGCCAGATTAAAGCACTTTGCACTACCTGCACTTTATTGAAACTATGACTGTGAAATGATCGCACTTGGCACTTTCTTGTTATTTATTTCCTGCTTTGTATCAAAACTTAGATTAATGAGTATTGCAAAATTGCTAAATGTTTTGAATTATAGAATTTTGCTAGATTTTGTCAGATATTTTACAACTATTTCCTGATCATTGACCATTGTATAAATGTTTTAAATGCCATCTGTTCTGCTCAATAAAAAATAAAATAAAAAAAGAATTATGTTGAAAATGAATTGAAACACACCTCAAAGGACGTCTTGCGTCTGGAATACACGTATCTTGAGTTCCGTACTTTAACTTTACTTTGTAAAGTACATTATGTCCTAAATTGGGTTGTTTATGCCCGCCAGAGGTAGCAAAGTATTTACATTATTAGACTCCTAATTTTGCCATTTTCAACGTTAACGCACTAGAGCAGAGGTACTTTAGAAGGGCCTTCCAGTCATCAATTTCTTTAATAAGGATCAACACGAACACGCAGTGATTCTTATATGTGAACATTCCTCGACTCCACCACTTTAAACGGTGTACGAACTTTCAGAATAATAGTATGGGCCCTATTCGCAAAGGTAGTTTGGGGTACATATGTTTAATAATTATTAATGATAGTATTATTATTACTATAATTAATACTATTAATATTATTATTTGTATCATTATTATCATAATTAGTATTTTGATTATCATTATTAGAAGTACTAGTTATAATGACAACTTTATTATTAATAGAATTTTTCTTTATTATTAACAAGATTATTGCTGTTATTGGTAATATTATCATTATTATTTTTTATTGTCATTATTATTAGTTGTAGTTATAGTCGTTTTAATGACAGCTTTATTATTATTGGATTTTTCGTTTTCATTATTGTTGTCATTATCATTCTTGTTATTATTAACCCCTTAACCACGGCGCAAATTCTCCTGCTGTGCGGGAGAATGAATGAGCGGGCGCGGCTGCAACGTCCAACCGACGTGTCCCGCACCAGGGAGGTAGTGCTTGCGTCGGCCAAGGGGCTAACGGCCAAGCACAGGTCTGACACTCAGTTCCAGACTTTAGGCCTGATCTAGAGTTTGGTGGTTGGAGCGCAGTCTGGCAGGGGAGCAGAGGACTACAGTCTGCAAGATGTAAAGCTCACCATTGGTCCGGCTGTGACCTCTGAACCTTATTAAGAATCACAGTAATGGCAGCTCCTGTCATGATACAGAAGGTTTGGTGAATAGCACTGGCGGTTTTGATAGCCGTTCACACACCAAACTTCATAAATATATTTGGCTTTGTGAAAACAAGCTCCTAAAGTGGGAATTTGTTTTAACCCCTTCGCTGCGGGGGTAATTCCCCCACAGTGCGGGGGGGGGGGCTGCGGCACCGCGGTGCTCGTGACGAACCCAGCTGGGCTCGTCACAACCCCCCGCCCATTGATTACTTCTTCCGCACAGGTGGGGAATTAATCGCGCATGGGCAGAATGCGGCCATTATGACGAGCCCAGCTCTTCATGAGCACAGCTCCACTGTGACTAAGTTTTTGTCTCCCTCACAACTAGGTTTCTTTCTGGTGGTGGCAGACAGACAAAAATGATATTACACTGTCCACCCTGTTATGTTATGTTATGTTATGTTATGTTATTGAAATTTGTACCGCGCACAGCTACTTCTGGGAGTGTCCCGGCGCGAGCCTTTAAGTTGCTGGTAGAGGAAGCGATTAGAACAGAAAAGTTTTGAGCTGTTTCTTGAACTGCTCCAGATCCTGGATGTTACGCAGAGAAAAGGGCAAAGAATTCCAAGCCGTGGCTGACCTAACGGAAGGTGACCTGCCCCCCATTCTTTGTAGGCGCACACGGGGAACCCTAAGTAGGCTTGTCAGTGTCATGCCCTAGCTTTGACGGACGTTACCCGGTCAGGCCATCGGAGGAAGCTTCCTGTCATCAGAGACAACTGTAGCTCCATCGACAGGAGGCTTCCGTCCTCTAAACCACAAAGAGGCGGGCGGACTTCCGGTTTGATGGACAGGGCACTCCACCACAGATGGGACAGAGTACCCTGTCCGTCAAACTTTAAAATCCCCCCCTTCGCCTATCATCCTTCGAAAGTTGACTATTTGAACGATATTGTTCTGGACTCCTGAGACAGTTGTTATTAATAATGCTTGAGCAGTGACAGGCACTGGTGACTATTGATAGGCAGAAAACATACTAATAGTGTTACCTTAATACCCTGGCATCCACACTCACCAAAGACAGAGCTTCTTGAGCAATGACCATTAATACATTTGTTTTCTGTTGAAAGTTTTGCCCAAAAATAGATTAATTGCTTGGTGGAAGTGGTCAACTTTATACTGAAAAGACCAAGTCCATCAGGGCAGAAAATCTGTGCCATCAGTACAAACCAAGAATGAAATCCTCAAGAGAGCCTGCCTCAGAACACCCCCCCCCTTCTTGTTGTAGGCAGCACTTTCTAAGCTGTCGAAACCTTGTTTTAGAAAATGCCTTCTGACATTTCAGAAAGGCTCACCAGCTAATTTCTCAAAGTGATATCTTCAGGCATAATGTTGTTCCTTGCAAACCAATTTCTAAAGGTGATTTCATTTTTTACCATCGCCTGCCTGGGTGTAATAAATACAATTGAGCCTGCTGCTGCTGAGCCAGGCACAAAACTGATTTTTTTTCTCATCCTACTGCAGCAATTCAAAGTTGTTTGATCTCCCAGAGTGGGTAGAAATTAAAGGAACACTGAAATTCAAACCTCATTGTGTGGGAAGACACAAATGTGAGATTGAGAGGGCTGAGCTCTTTCTCAGCTGCCATGGCCTCTGTGCATGCAGGAACCTTACATTCATTCCCTCCACATTACAATAATTGTACGAAAAATGTATTTATGACTTGGGACATGATTCCTGCTGTCCGCATTTGAAAATATTCCACAAACTTGCATCCATTTTTATATTGACAAATAATGTATTTAGCGGTCACTTTGGAGAGATGGACTCGGATAGGTCAGTAACAATTGGGCGTTCGAACAAGAAAGCAAGCAATTAGCAGTGCCGTCTTAACGCATAGGCGCGCTGGGCAGTTGCCCAGGGGGGTCCCACGAGCATAGGGGCCCCATGCAGACCAGAATTTAACTCTAATTTTCCGTTAAACATTTTTATTCCTGTGAGTGGTTGTGTAGGCATGGCCCAGTGTACTGCTTTGCCCGGGGGCTTATAATTAACCCTGGGCGTAGGACTACGCGACACTTGCGTAGTTTGCGCAACTACGCGCTTTGCGAATTGCACATAGCACAGTGCAAAAACGCATAGCATAGCAGGCATTTTTTGCTTGCTCGTGGTCCTCTATGTCAAGTTGGCGACCGCGAGCAAGCAAAATAACATCCCGGCGAGACTTTTTCCTCGTTCGTGTCAAGTTGCCGATCGCAAGCATGGAAAATAAACCTCCCAGCGAGATTCTCAACGCGGGGGGTCAGGTTTCCCATTGCGAGTGGTCGTGTATGCTCGCGATGACAAACTATCAGTCAGCGTTGTACTTGAGCGGCAGAAAACGACCGCTTGCACTGTGCAAGACGCGGTTTGCAATGATCGCAGAGTGCAGACAAGCATCCGGCACTGTGCAATCAGTGCGAACAGCATTTTGCACAGTGCACTACGCAGTTCGTGTAGCTACGCATAGCGCGAAGTGCACTTCGCGTAGCTACGCGTAGAGCTACTACGCAAACTAAGCCCAGGGTTACCTATAATGCTGTTAAGACGGCCCTGGCTCTTAGGGGTGAGCATGCGCTGTAAATATTATCTTCATGTCTGAGGTCTGATGACATATCTGCCCTCCATCCTTTTAAAGTCATTGCACTACGTTCCATTGGGTTACATCATCACCAAGGGGCTGTTCCACGAAGGTCAACTTACACTTTTTTGTATGTTTGCACTTGCTGTACTAACTTCACTACTTTTTGGTATTCACAAAATATGAGTGTAATTTTACTACAAGTAAAGTTACTTGTAGTAACATTACACTCCTGAGGCCTCTTTTTAAGTTCACTTTTCTTTGCTGTTTACAAACTGCGAGTTAATTGTAATTCTACGACCGCGTGGACTCTCCATTGGAGGTGGAGACCTTTGCTCATAAAAAAGATAGGCGGGTCCAAAACTTTTTATCTGCAGAGTTCCCCGGCCTCACCGCGGAGTCTCCACAATCACAAAATTATTGTTAACTCAAAGTTTGTGAATAGATAAAAAAGAGTAAACTTCCACAAAAGTGTAAGTTTACCCTTGTGAACCAGCTCCCCCTATGTATTAAGTAAGTACCAAGAGGAAGTCACGTTTCTGGTGTGTGTGGATGTGTTGTGTGCTTCACGAATGACAGATATTGTTATTTTTTGTTTGTATTATAAGCATAATTTCCCACAGCATATGGTAATGCAATATGTGATTGTTAGGTAGGGTAGTATGTTGTATGGTGGAGAAGTGTGGCTCAATGGTTAGAGCGGCAGACCCTGATGCAGAGGTCTGGCCTGGGACCAGGGTTCAATTCCCGCCTCGGCGGCTCTTGGGCTCAATTTCCTCGGACCTGTTAATTCTCGCCTCAGTGCCTATTCTAATCATGGGTCCCACTCTGTGACTCTGGGCAATAGCTTGCTTAATCTCCACAACGGCCCAACAACACTAGGATGCCTGGCTAGGATGCCTGGCTTCACCTTGGGGGTGCCCAGGAGTGGACAGGCCAGGAAGGGTTCCTCAGCGGTATTCGTACAAGCGCAGAGATGCCTCCGGGTAGTCGTGCGCTATACAAGAACCTCTACATTTACATTTACATTTACTGATGCAGATATCCACCTATAGAAAATGAATTTTCCAAATAAATGTATTCATGTGCAGGTAGCCTACCCTTACGTATCTCCAGGGGTCTACTCGCCCTTTTTAACTTGGAGATGGAAATAACGACAGCGGGCTGGTTCCCGCACTAATAGCCAATTAAGGCCCTCATTAGAGTCACCCAGTGTTGGGCCAATAGTTATAGCATGCACTTTGCCCTGCGCATTGTCTGCATCTCACAAGACTAGGCATAGCGCAATGAAGGGGAGGAGGGGTGACATCAATGTGCACATGTTTTTGTGAATTATATGTGATTTTGCGTATGTCCATCGACTTGACATCAAAGATTCAAATCCTGGTGTGTCAGGTTGGTCACAAGATAAAAACTGTGTTATGTGATATGTTAAGTGAATTTGCATAGTACATTTTGACAATTTGCAGAAGGAACACACTTCTCACCTGTACACCAATGCCTTAGGGTGGCAGATGCCCGTCCACCCGCTTCATTGTTCTCCCGCCCCACGTGGAGTAACGACATGGTTTTCACCAAAGCTAAGATCTTTGACAGTCGGCCACTATGCCACGCGGTCACAGTGATCGCTACCCCTTAACTTTAATTGCTTGTATGGGACCACCAAGATACGCCGGGTCGTCCAAGAGAGGAAAAGTAATTTCCCTGACACACACAAAGAATCAAAACCTGTGTATTAGGGCCACTGAATGTTCAATATATTGAGTAAAAGAAAATTGTTTGCAGAATGTCAAAAAAAGATAGTGCCTACCTCTGCTTTTTAGCGCTTCTGCTGCACTGTCAGATGTGCTAAAGGCACGGCACGGATGTATGACATTACAACGCACACTTTTACAACGCATACCTTTACAATGCATTTTTTACAACGCAACATCCATTACAACGCATTCCATTACAACGCATGCCATTATAACGAAATTTTAAAAACTACATTTACAACGCATTCCATTACAACGCATAATACCTTTACAACACAAACCATTACAACACATAACTTTACATTACATGTTTGGTAAGTATTGGATAGTGTAGGGGTAAAAATTACTATTCTAACTCCAGGGGGTGCAACAGTAGGGTAAGTGTTGGATAGTGTAGGGGTAAAAATTGCTATTCTAACTCCAGGGGGTGCAACAGTAGGGTAAGTGTTGGATAGTAATGTTATGCGTTGTAATGGTATACGTTGTAATGACTGCATTGCAATGACATGCGTTGTAGTGTCATGCGTTGTAATGGTTGCGTTGTAATTGCATGCGTTGTAATGGATGTTGCGTTGTAAAAGTTTCGTTGTAATGGTAGTGCGTTGTAAAAGTTGCGTTGTAAAGGTTGTTTCCCAAAGGCGGACAGCTAGGCAAGAGGGATCTGATAATCGATGGTAGCCCTCTACTGACCGGGCAGAGTGCACACCGAGAGCTAATTAAAGGCCAGAGGCATTCTTACTACTGTTTCGCTCCATTGCATGCCAAGTCTCAGCAACCAAAATATGAAAAGGGCAAAACTTTGGTCCTCAAGGCAGCTACTGAAAACTCAAGTACGAACACCACATCACTCCTCGTCACAACGCGCCCATCCAACTGAAAAAGGCATTTCAGTCCATTGTCAGGAGTGTAGAATGCTGTATGAATGCAACTACAGTGTGATACAATTATTGTGGTTTGAGCCTTCTCGAAGGGTTTCTCCTCTGCTGACGGTAAGGAAAGATAACATCTAATGTAGTTCATTGGAATCGCTTAATACATTGTAATCTGAATAATGTCCCGCTCGTTACTGACTGCTCTAACGTGGCCCACTAGTTAGTTCACCATTAACCCTATTAATTATTCTTAGACAGGCGCTTCAGACATGGGCCCTCTGTGAACCCCGCTCGCTTCTGATTTAACATTCTGCCTCGCTCCTCTGTGTCATTCCTTCTCGATTAGCAATGCCGCAGTCGGGTCTGACCTAGATGCCGCAGCAATTGGAAGGGCACTTCCAAAAAAGAATTAATGGTTTTGAGAAAGGACAGAAAACCAATTTTATTACTGCTCGGTGCAGAGTGGAGGCAGCCTCTGCCTTTTATCATGTTGTAGGCAAATTAGGGACATTTTAATGCTTGATAAAAGCAGGCAGTGATAGAGCGCGCGTCGTGAGGTCTGGCGCTGTGCATTCTCCGTGCTGCGCTCGCAGCAGCAAAGCAGAGCTGCCTTGAGCTATACTTTGGATATTATGTTTGTTATTACAGCTGCTTTGTATATGAAGTCTGTGCAGCTATTAATGGATAGGCTTGAAGAATTGGATGTATGCGGTGGTCAGGGTGTGCTTGGGTAGACTTCAAGGGTGCGAGCTGCATAGTTTTAAAAAAGGGGGGATCTTCAGAAGGCTTTGATGCGGTGGGGGCCATTAATGGCAACCGGTGGGCTAGCACTGATTGCTAGCCTCGGACTGTGCCCTCTTCTAATCACCAAGACCACCAACTCTAGTTATTGGTAAAGTTGGATCAAACTACCAGAACTAACATTCTGGCAGGACTTTGATGCTCTCGCTTTCCTGGTTTGCATATCGCCATTGTCTAACCCAGGGTCGTGTGGAGTGGAAAAACGATGGATTTGGGCCCAGATCTTTGGACTGGGGTGAATGTGTGACATTGATCCACATTCTGTCCATCATTGTTGTGTTTGCAGTTACCGCTGTAAGTGTACTGGGGATGCTCAGACGTGAGTCCCAGGCACTCCACACCACTGGAATCAAGCTAGCCGGGCTGAAGAGAGGTGTTACCTCGAAACCGGGCCGGTCCTCGGATGCTTGTTTCCGTTCTGGGAAGGACATGGCTTTTGTAGTTCGGACTGGACTGTTCCCATGGGGCACAGGGTCAGCGCTGATTTGCATATTGCCATTGTCTAACCCAGGGTGGTGTGGAGTGGAAAAACGATGGATTTGGGCCCAGATCTTTGGACTGGGGTGAATGTGTGACATTGATCCACATTCTGTCCATCATTGTTGTGTTTGCAGTTACCGCTGTAAGTGTACTGGGGATGCTCAGACGTGAGTCCCAGGCACTCCACACCACTGGAATCAAGCTAGCCGGGCTGAAGAGAGGTGTTACCTCGAAACCGGGCCGGTCCTCGGATGCTTGTTTCCGTTCTGGGAAGGACATAGCTTTTGTAGTTCGGACTGGACTGTTCCCATGGGGCACAGGGTCAGCGCTGATTTGCATATCGCCATTGTCTAACCCAGGGTGGTGTGGAGTGGAAAAACGATGGATTTGGGCCCAGATCTTTGGACTGGGGTGAATGTGTGACATTGATCCACATTCTGTCCATCATTGTTGTGTTTGCAGTTACCTTGCTTTCCTGGAAACACACTTTGTGGAGCCAACGTGGACCCCGCAACTTCACTCCGGTCCTCCAATTTCAGCTCATGGAACTTCAAACGAAACTTGGGCAAATGTTCTCCGGCCTCCTGTAGTGCCCGGCCCCAGTAAGCCTTGGAGGACTCCTGATCTAATAAAAAAAGGTTCTTCAGAGGCCCACTCACACCCACTTGTCCCACCTGGCATCACCTAGAGATATCCCAGCTTCCATCCTGGATATTGATAGGCCAAGCTTCCCAGAGGTGTGAAAACATCTGACCGTAGAGAGAAATGTGTATGGTTTTTTAATGCTCTCAGCTCAAGTCGAATGTAAATCTTATCCCCAAACTTGCAGGGATTTAACACATCCATTGGCATTTGCTGCAGTGCTTAAAATGTTAAAAGAAGTAAGTGCCGGGTCCCTTCTCAAGATGCGACCACAGTTTGCACCACCCACTCCTCCTGCCAGCACTGCCAATGGCAGTAAAAACATAACTACTAACTATAGAAGTCCTCCTACAATTGTCACAATTCAGACTATTCCAGGTCCTCCAAAACTATAATGATGGCCTGGGCTACTTGTATTATTCATTTTTAATGTATCTTGAATTATTAAACACTATTATTGTGCTCGTCTCAAAATTAGACAGACAGTGCCTCTGTGGTGGACTGACATTTGTGTCGGTGTGGGAATTAGGAACCGGAGCCGAGCACCGGAAACCACTGGCTCAAATTAAGTTCAGATTTGCTGTTGCAAAGGTTGCTAAAATACTACAGTTAGCACAAAGGTAAGTGCTGCAGCACACGCTTCTTAGAAAGAAAGTGTGTAATCTAAAATCACATGTTAAATTTGAAGTGCAGGTTAGCAAAACATGTCCTTCTCTCGACACCCCATATCTTCACTCAGTACCTAGGCTGCACTTTAATGAGGGATTCAGTTATGGCGATTTAGAATGAAATCTGTTGTTAGTTTAACTAGAGGTTGGGGCCTTTCCTAAACCGAAGGTCCTCTGCAAAAGTCGAAACATAGTAAGGTTAGATCAGAAAAGGGGGCAAATATATGCAAAATCTTGATATTTTGACAACTCGTAATTAAAGATAGTCTATTCTAGACCTAAATCACCGGGAGGCTATACTGCCTTCTCTACTAGGGAAATGCAAAGCTTAAATTATACCAGGCGACTTGTGAACATTTTTTGCGTGTAGGCAAAGTTTGCCTCAAAACGTTATTATTATGACATAATTTCCACAAAATCTGTATTTTTGCAGTCGTGTTGTGCCTGCAACAGTAGGTTTTTGCAGGGATTTTCATCTGCAAAACCATAACTTAAATACGTGTTTATCACCTGTTTTTTTTTTTTACAATATTACCAACTTTTTAAAAGTTTATAAAGTTTTCAAGTTTAAAGAATTCCATTACGAATGACAAAACAAATCCCTTGGGCTGTGCCTTCTCCTTCTATCCAACACCCTATAGCTAGCGTTTAAGTCAATATAGCTCCTTCTGCAAGCAGGTCTAACTAGGAGCTAGGACTGGTCCATGCAGGCGCTGACAAAGCTCTGGTTGTTCCGCCAGGCACTCCTGTTACCCGGCACACCACGAAGAGAGCAAGCGAACAGTGACACTGTACCCCCTGTTTACTCCAATATTTCTGATCTTTTCTGATAAATGTGGTGCTGCTACTGGTGTGTGAGCCTATCAGCATAATAATGACCAGGGTTAAATAGGTTGACCTTTGACCACTCCCTGTATGTCAGGATTTAGCTATGCCAGCAAATGAGTATACATCTAATAATGCACAGATTTTTTTTTAAGTGCATTTAAAATTTGAGAAGGCTTTGGTGTATTTTTTAGTAAGGTTCCCGGGTTGACTGGGGAAGAACCGTGTTACCATATATTGAGGGTGCTGCTCTTTTGGCCCTGGGTTATTCTGCGACAAATGCTACGTAGATGCATTTCCAAAAAGAAGAATTACTAAGCCAGTGGGTCTCGTCTTTGAGAGGCATTAACCAAACGTTTGTCTTTGCCAATGCATGTTGCAGAACACACATGCACTGTGATGGAGTGCTGAGCATCAAAGAAAAAGTAGGTCTCTGCACTTAATGGGTGGAAGGATACAAGCCCTCCAATCAGAAGGATGGTAAATAACCCATGCTCCTGTAGAGGGTCAAACAGCAGAAGAGGAAGGCCAATGTGATTGACAAGAAAAGCATCCACTGAAAGGCAAGGGAAGCATCCACTGAAAGGCAAGGGGCGGGCCCAAAGGCCAATGTAAGGACTGAAATTGTACACAACTGGTCATTTGACAACTGACGGCTAAATCTGTCTGTAGGCCAGACCTAACAAACGTTTTAGTTGCTAAATATATATTCATGCATCCTTTTATTTTCATCCCACCTCGTGCTTAAAAAAAGTTCTTCAAGGCACTGTGAAATGTCTACAATTGAGCCTAGAGTAGATAGAGTGGACACCTGAAGGAGGAGGAAGCAGAAAATTAAATATGATATGAAATACATGAGCATTTCTGGGCAGAGATGAATTCACCAGAACATACCCTCTAAAATGGCGGTCCGAGTTGGGGGGTCAAGACCCCCTATAAAATGGGGATCAAACCCAGGTACCGAAGGGCTTTATTCAAGGCTGATTTTCAGGAAAGTTATTAGCTCTGTAAATGCGCTGCATTTATATTAATTGCATGCACTGAGTGTGCCTATGTGTATGTGGCGTGTCTGTGTGTGCCAGCCCATGTGTGTTGCTCTGTGAACATACCCTTTCTAACATTATATCATGTGTTCTCTCGCTCTCTCTCTCCTCTCCCCTCCCTCTCTCCTCCCCCCTCTCTCCCTCTCCTCTCCCCCTCGATCTCTTTCCTCTCCCCCTCTCTCTCTGTCTTCTCCCCCTCTCTGTCTCCTCTCCCCCTCCCTCTCTCCTCCCCCTCTCTCCATCTCTCTCTCCTCTCCCCCTTCTCTCTCTCCTCTCCACCTCTCTTCCCTCTCTCTCCTCCCCCCTCTCTCTCCTCTCCCTCTCTCTCTCCTCTCCCTCTCTCTCTCCTCTCCCCCTCTCCCTCTCTCCTCTCCCCCGCTCTCTCCCCCTCTCCCCCCCTCTCTCTCTCCTCTCCCTCTCTCTCTCCTCTCCCCCTCCCTCTCTCCTCCCCCTCTCCCCCTTCTCTCTCTCCTCTCCCCCTCTCTCTCTCTCCTCTCCCCCTCCCTCTCTCATCTCCCCTCACTCTCTCTCTCTTCTCCCCCTCTCTCCCTCCCCCTCTCCCCTCTCTCTCTCCTCTCCCTCTCTCTCTCCTCTCCCCTCCCTCTCTCTCTCCTCTCCCCCTCCCTCTCTCCTCCCCCTCTCTCCCTCTCTCCTCCCCCTCTCTCCCTCTCTCTCTCCTCCCCCTCCCTCTCTCCTCCCTCTCTCTCTCCTCTCCCCTCCCTCTCTCTCTCCTCTCCCCCTCCCTCTCTCCTCCCCCTCTCTCCCTCTCTCCTCCCCCTCTCTCCCTCTCTCCTCCCCCTCTCTCCCTCTCTCTCTCCTCTCCCCCTTCTCTCTCTCCTCTCCACCTCTCTTTCCCTCTCTCTTCTCTCCCCCTCAATCTCTCCTCTCCCCCTCTCTCTCTCCTCTCCCCCTCTTTCTCTCATCTCCCCTCACTCTCTCTTCTCTCTCTCCCCCTCACTCTCTTTTCTCTCTCCCCTATTCCTACTTCCACTTCCTTCTTTTCTCCTCTCCGTCCCTCTCCGATTCCAAACGTGTCTCCTGTTTCGTCCTCGCCAACTTGAAGCTCAAGCTCTGTTACCCATTACCATCTGCTCTTAGCATAGACATATTTGGGGGAAGCCCATCCATTTCACAAGGTCACCCCCTCCCTCCCTTTTCCCCTCCCTCACTCCTACTGTTTGAAGCAAGGACAATCCTATGTAAATGAGTATATAAGCACGTAGCCTAAGAGGGCAGCTATGTTGGACACCACTTCCTGGTCTGACGTGCGAGATCATGGAATCAATAAGCCAATTTTGCAGCTGGGAGGCCCTGGAATAAGCCCTTCACCCAGCATCCCTGGGAGGATACAATCTAATGCCCCCCGATCTGCAATTCTGCAAAGACTTGCTGCTCAGGTGGCCGCGTCTCCTTCAATTTCAGCAGCAATCAATTACAAGAGGGCTTTTTAATTAGTTTGGGTGACGAGATGATCTTAAATGAGGAGAGTTACAAAGCACTCAGATCCAATCAGTGGCTCTTAATTCTTCCCTTTCGGAGGGTAAATTGGTATTTATTTAAGGTTGCAGCGCGTGCTGGTAATTGATATGTCTCTCACGCCTGGCCTTGCTTTAAGTCACACTACCACATCTTCGAGCTTGCTTCTAGATTGGTGATGCAGTAATGCAGCTCTGTGGGTTAATGCACCAGCAGCAGAAAGGCGTGTGCAACCTAAAAGTCACAGATTAGAGTCCTAGTGGGGGCAACAACTTAACAGTTCTTTGTTGTGACACCAATGAAATGAGTAATACAGTGTTATTGTTACACCACTTCTCGCCTGTAATAGGAAAATTACATTATTGTAATGCCAACTTTCGTGAAGGCAAAAAAATATGTGTCTGGGGGGTGTGGTGGAATGATAAAGAGTATAATTTATTTATTTTTTTAGCTCCAATGGAACGGCTGCTGAACGGATTTACACCAAAGTTTGCACCAACGTAGAACTTTACCCAGAAAGTGGGCTTTTCTTTTCTTGTGTGGATCCATTCAGCAGTTTTTGGGATATTTGCATTAAAAAATTGCAAGGAATCTGCAGAAATATTGGCAGAAGCTGGGAAGGATAATTGTGTATTTGTATGTCAATTTGGCACCAGTCCTCAAAGTGGTTCATTCTTAAATGGCGGGAGAGGGTTAATAAAATTTCCATTTGCTAATAACTTTAGCGCTGTTTGATGAATCCGCATCAAGTGTTTCAAGTAGTTAGCAAGTGACACCCAATAAAGGTTTCTTAAAGAATCAACTGGAGCCAAGTTAAAGGGGGAGAAACGATATTTTAGATTTACTAAAAACTGGGGCCCCATTAGATGGTTCTGCATGAAATATTGGCAAGAACTAAGGGTGCTTCACCTTCTTTTAGCATTTTTAGTTTGAGCAGCTCTGCCAAACGGGAGGAAGAGTTGTAAATGATGGGCTAAATAGCTTGGAAGGTCTGTTTTTTGCTTGGCTTTTCCAGATTTTTGCCAATCAGTCATTGGGGTACGAGACAAGCACAGTTGAAGGGTGCATATACATTTAGAATAGCTTGATTATTTTTTATCACATGTGGCATGCAGTTAACAAGCTTCACCCAGGGCAGGTATATCAGGTTTTGTGCAGCTCCGTTGGGGGGACTAGTTAGGAAACATGGTGCCAATTTAACAGTTAATGGACAGAAGAGATAAATCCCTCACTTGTCATCCAATTTAATTTTCAATCCTATCCCATATACCTTCTTCTTATTTATTTATTTTTGTAATTTTTTTTATTATTGCAAGAAGAGCAAGGACTAATAGTTACATATAGTAAAGATATAAAAACAACTAAACAAGAATTATCATCATAAAAGCAATCAGAACTACAGAGGAGTAATCAGAGAAAAAATTTGACATGAACTAGAAAATTCAGCAAAAAGAAGATATATACCTTCTTATTAAAGGTATTTCCTTTAGGTTTACAAAGAGGCAGTCTTAGCAATATTCTGGAACCCACATTTATCCAGCATCACTTATCTTGAACTCCCTCATTTCGAGGTTGAGACCGCGCTGATGGTACTACCTCCTCAGGGCGGGACGGAGATGCCTCCGATGAGGCATCCTACGAAGGTGTGGGGTAGTCTTTTCCGTCCAGTGGTAGCAATGCTCTTTCTTCGAGGCCCACTGGA